>NW_010359472.1:836512-876919 GCF_000414095.1 Morus notabilis | reverse complement strand
ATTAATAAAATAAATATAATTATATCAATACAATATAATATATAATATTATTATAAAATAATAATAATATCATAAAATAATAATAATAATATCATATTATAATTATGATATTATTTGTTACAATATTACTATTATATTATATTATTTTGTTGTATTATTATATTATATTATATTATATTTCGAGTATGAATTTTAGATTGAGAAAATTAAAAATTAAAAATTTCATTAGAAGTATTATGAGTATTATGAAAATTTTATTAATTGTATTATGTTGATTTCCACATAATCTAATAGTTAAAGTTGTCTTTAGACTGTTTCTGATTTTGACTATAAATTCTTTAAAAATTCTTTAAAAAACACTTTTAAGAAAATTTATTAAACAGTAAAATCTACTTTTACTATGAGAAGAAACTAATTTTAAGCCCTGTGTTGTCGGAAGACCGTTCATCTCATAATACTCACTATTTATTAGGCTTTCACTAGATTAACTGTGGTACACTGGGGGCCGAAAATGACATTTCCAATGAGTCAGCCCGATGCGAATGCAGACATTGACAACAGTTTAACAAAATTTGAAAAGCTGCCATGATGGCAAGAATTAAAAACCTCAATTTTTAAGGAAAATTGGCTGATAGGGAAATAAGAAAAAATACACATTAATAAGATATAGTTTTTAATGACAACTTTTTATTTGTTAAATTATCATATTTAATTTAAGTTGATATTTTTTATATTCAGACAATTAAAGACTATACATGTATTTGATCTGGCGACATTTCTTCTTACATATAAATTTAAATATTTTTGTGCGTATATTAGAGTGTGTGTCTCTAAAAAAAAATATCAATTATTCTTGTTTGCATAATTAAGTTGATATTTTAATTATTCAGACAATTAAAGACTATACATAAATTTAATCCGGCGATATTTCTTACATATAAATTTAAATATTTTAATGCGTATATTAGAGTGCGCGTCTTTAAAGAAAATATCAATTATTCTTGTTTGCATAATTTACCATACAATTCTTGTTTCGTATTTTGTTAGCTAAGGCAATTACAACTTTTCTCATACGGAGTGGAAGTAAATAAAGATGCCACGAATGTTTGAAATTGAACACCATTCTTAAACTCCAAAAGGTAATTGGATGATTCAACTTCAAAACCACTTGAAAATATTTAATGGTTATTTTGATAGTTTCCTTTTCCTTTTTCTCTGTGTTGCAAAATCGGTTTTTTCTAGTTCCTCTTATGAGTGATCTTTTTGCTCAGTGTTCAAAAGTTGGGTAGTTGGGTCTCAGAAAAATGGTATTTATATATTGTTTTCCAAGACAAAAGCAGATTGCCACCACAGGATACATATCTTACTTACCCCGAGTGATCTATAAAACCAAATCAGAAGTAAAACAGATTTTTTTTTTTTTTTTTTTTTTTTGTGTGTGTGGCTGAAAAGGAACTTTCATTAGTAAAACAGATCTCAACTAGGTTCGTGGCTAAATTTAATCCTTACTTATCGACCACACCTATACAAATTAGGATTCGGAATTTAAAATTGACATCCTGTGGAAATTTGTCGACATTTTTCTCAAACAAATTGTCTACACATACTATCCTTTTGTCCTAAATAATCTTGAGTTTAAAATATAAAAAATGTTAAAAATTTTATTTCAGTGTCACACAACTTAGAAAGTGAGGATACAAATTTTTTACTCGGAATATTCGTTGTGGACCATATATATACATCAAATGAGATAAAGAACATGACAATGGATACGGCAAATGAGACACGAAGTACGTCACATTAAAATTTACCCAATTATGTTCCCTGTCTTCTTGTAATTGAAGCAACATCTTACATGACATTGACATACGAGATATGTTCCACTAGAAAAATCATGTTCCTAAAACATAATAAATGCTACTAGCTATAGGCTCGTGTTTGATCTCACATGACACTTGAAACGTGTATGACATTTATTTGCCAACTTTTATCTTATTTTAAGATCTTTCTTTAATATTTGCTCCAAAAGTTTTTTTGTTGTTGTCCCACTACCTTTCTCCGTCGAGTAATTAAAGGAGACGGATTTTGCTTTCCTAACATGAGACAGGAAATATTTAATTTTTTGGTAGAAAAACACTTGGGGGAGGACTAACCATAACTATTTTTTAGTATGATTAAAAAGTTTTCTATACATTAAAAAATTATTCACATCAAGTCATAGCTATTGAGTTGGATAGAGATGCAAGTTTATGCGATACTGTCGAAACTTGATGAGTCGAATGGTCCGAACTCATCTGGGCCAAAACATCTCATGCGGACCGGTTTGCTTGCCTTTTATATTTGAAAATTTTTTAAAAAAAATAAAAGAAGACAAATACTTTTTTAGATTGTATAGATCTTAATTTTTATCAATTACTCTTAATTAATATCCTTTTAATAAAATACTGTTAAAATGGTATTAATCAATAGTACATAATAAAAATTTAGACTCATATACTTCTAAGAGTAAGTTCTGTAATCGTCTCAAAAAATAAATTGAAAAACACTCTAATTAAGGCTAGGCTCGATTACATTTTAGACTCAAAACACGATTTAAATATTTAAGCGACTGAAATCAAACTAAAAGAGACGAGAGTTGGCCCCGCCCCAATATACAACTCTAAAATTAAGAGATGAAACATCACTCCAACTTAATGAAAATTACCACGATAGTCCAAAAATAGTTCTCGGAAGTAATAATAATGGCCATCACTTTGATGGTAAAGAGGGAATCATAATTGGTACTAGTCTAGTTTGTTTCTAGAAAGTATAATTATATTTGTTAAAGTATTAAACTATCGTTGGTCCTTATCGTAACAGTTTAAATTTTTAAGATAGATTGATAAACTAACATGATATCAAAACGGGAGGTTCTGAGTTCAAACTTCCGTAATTGCACTCTTTATTCCTATTTAAATTGTCATAATGTATTGGGTTTTTAATAATTAATATATATCGGGTTTAAATATTCACGTGTTGAGTTTTTTAATTAATTTACCCATATGATTGCGTATTGTCCAGCCCACATGTGAGGGAGAGTGTTAAAGTATTAAATTATTATTAGTCCACCTCCTAACAGTTTTAAGTTTTTAAAATGGATCGGTAAATTAATAATGTAGGGAACAAGAATGAAAAGGAAGACGGGGAAGAAACACAAGTTTTTTCCTTGTTCTCTACCACACAATGAAGGTGTTGTTACATGGTTGAGTTTGTAAGGCCTTTCATTCTTCTAAAAGCCAAGTGAGAGGAAGGTGGTAGTGACTCGGTTGGAGTTGATTGGTAGCAAATAACTCTTGAAAAAGTATTTTGTTTTATTCTCAGAACTTATATTGCACAAAGCACTCCCACAAGTGCAAGAATCAACCAACTTCCCCACTCTTCTTCATCTCTAGCTTTTTGTCCTTTCCGCACCGAACTAAACTATTTTACAGCTTTTTGGTTTGAACTTGAAGACAAATTTGACATCCAAAGGAAGATTCTGCAGCTGATGATCATTATTGAGTACTTCATGAGAGTTCTAAAACTGTAAGTATTTTCTGCATGTTTTTTGGTTGTTGGCATACTTGGAAAATTTTTTAAGCTTCACAAGATTGCCCATGTTCACAAACTTAGCCATTGTCATGCAACTGATAAAAAAACTAATACACGAACTGTTTTTGTTTTTTGGTTCTTTTGTTCCTTTGGATGAATAAGAAATCATCTAAGACAAAATAAACAAAATCGAATCAAAATGTGAAGCCCATATGTTACTACTAAAATTTGGAACTCAGATAGTTTTGATTTCCACTTCTATATAAAAATACTATAGTTCAACTGATTCCTACTTCTTCCCTGTGTCAGAAGAATAACTTTGTTTAAGACAATTTGATTTTCTTCATATTTGAATTTATTCATCTATTCTCTCCCTTCTGTCCCCCCATGAATGCGTGTTTAATCCAAATACTCTTATTTTTGCCATGTACACTTTGTGATTTTTGGAATCTGCTAGACTAGATTATTTTGAGCAGACGTTAGACATGTGTGTGTAATATATTATTGTCATTCCCTAACTAAAAATGAATAATTAGTTTCATTTTTATGGAATACAGAAAAAAAAGAGAGAGAGAGGAATAGGACATGGGGTCTAACTGACTTAGATGGGCTCCAACTTTTGGTTTGGAAATTTGCCTCTTGTGTATATAAATCTTAGTTTTCTCAGGGAATTCAACCATATAAAGATAGGATAAATCCCTTATTTAGTTTTGTTTTTTGTTTTTTGTTTTTGGTTTTTTTTTTCAATGTATTGACTTTGTCTAGTTTTAGTAGGCTAATATTTGATCAAGTTTCTTGACTTATAGACAAATGTGACATGGGATAACAAGAAAAGACCTGTATTGAAATGCAACATTTACTTTACTAAGAATTTCTGCGTTACTTCCTTTCCAAGAAATTTTTTTTTTTTTTTTTTTTTTTTTTAAGTCTGCGTTTCTTTCATTCTGTGGCACTTGGACTTTGCCTTAAATGTTAAGCTTAAGCTTAGCTCTGGACCACACCCATTTCAGTTTTGGTTTCCCCAAGTAGACTCATGGCTTTTAACAACAATTTGAAGAAGGGAAAAAAGGAATATCAGAAAAACTTTTTACAATGAGAGGGAAAAAAAAAAAAAAAAGTGCATGCACAAAAAGCAGTTGTATCTAAGACCAGCTTTATTTCCTTTCTAAAATAATGAAGCTAAAGTTACATAGAAATGACAAGCATAAGGCGCAAAAGGTGTCACTTTTCCAAAATGGCGGGGCAGAAAACAATAATAAAAGATGCAGATATTTTGTAACTAGATTAAGATATCGTGCTTGGCTGTGATTTTTCCACTTCCCAAGAGTTAAAACACTCAATCTGATGCGTATCCAAACCACCTAAAAAACATCAAAGTATGTCATTTCTATGTTTATACATGTGTGATCAATGCATATATTGGTGCACATGTTTGTCTTATTGATTGATTGATTGATTGGGGCAAGTTTGATAAAATTTGACTTCAATATTGTTCATGAGTTTGTTTTGGAGGCGAGCTCCTGTCTTTGGTCCTAATTTGTGATGAAGGCTATGCTCTTTATGTTTTATGCTTGTTCCTCTAAAAAAATAAAAAATAAAAAATAAAAAATAAAAAATAAAAAATAAAAAATAGAGGGTGAGTGAGAGAAATATAGTAGCATTCTTGGCAGGAGGGTGGTGCACCACCTGGCTACCTGACCATTAAGTTTCATGCCATCCACAGAGCAAGAGGATTTCTGGAACAAATATGAGATAGGGACGGGGTTCTATGTTGGTTGTGAGGCATTTTTAGGCATGTTCATCTTCGTCTCGACTACCCCGGAGGTTTTGGTCCACATGAGGAATTATGGAGTCATCTTACGGTGTATGCATCAGCCTTAGTAATCGTCGCCGGCACATGTTTGCCAACTACTTGTCATTCCTTTCATTTTCTTTCTCTCGTTTTGAGGAGTCACGCTCTTCTTAGTGTTTTTTTTTTTTTTTTTTTTTTTTTTTTTTTTTTTTTAATTTGTAATGATGATGGTTCTTATCCTCATTAATTTATGGCGTCGTCTCATTTGTTTAGTGTTTGGTGGTCTTTTTCATCCATAAAATTTATTTCTTCGCCCTCCTTTTTTATATTTTTGGTGCTATAGATTTGTTGACACTGGTTGATAGAATTTTTCTATCAACAATAGAGCATTTGTTGAAAAGTCACGTGTGTGTTCGATTTTTAGTGTACCTTTTTAGGTGTTTCCCATTTATAAAGTCCGCTACATATTATTTTTCTTAATGCTTCATTCGAATTTATTGATAGAATTGGTTGTTTATTAGTATCATTTCTCCTATTATAGGGTGGATTGAATTAGTATTTATATTGCTTTTTTCATACTTTATAATATATTTTCCTTTAATATATGTGCGTGTACATTTTATATTCTACCACAATTTTTTATGGAATTACAGAAGTTTCTTCCAACTACATTTTTTCTCATTATTATCGTTTTCATTTTTGGAAACCATATTGTACAATCTTTATAGCCAAAGTGAAAATCCAAAACAAAAAAATAATAATAAAAAAAAGGAGGCAAAAAAAAAAAAAAAGAAGGCAGGATTTGTAATGTGTGCCCACAAGGGATGCATGAACAATGTTAGACTTTAAGGACACTAAAGATATCTAACATCACACACTACTAAAAAAGTAGTGGAATGTGGGTCTGCTATTCATTTTCTATCATAGTGCTCAATACTAAAAAATATTTACATCACTTGTGTTTAACACCAAAACTAATAAAATGTTGGATCCGCATTCTATTATTAGCATGTGGCAGCACTATTGGTAAATTGTAACATTGTTCTTGTTGGGAAAACTAATGCTAACTATTGCGGAATAAAAATTTTTTTCTTTGTGTGTTAAAATAGGATCTCAAACAAAATGCCAACAAAATAAAACAACTAATGCACCAATTAATCAAAATAATCAACCACAAATGAAACACTAATTTTTAGCGTAAAAAACCTTTCAAATTGAGAGTAAAAACTATGAGACCCTTAGACCACTTAAATTTCTTCCACTATATTAATAATGAGATTACAAAGTTTTTCTCTAAAATCAAACTAGAGGCTCACAACAATAATATCATTAAGAAACACTATTATTGGTTCGCCAACAATATAGACATCATCATTAAAGATGAATAATAATAATAACACTAAAGAAAAACTTAAGTCTCACTAAAATAGGAGTACTCAAGAGAGTATTAAAGAGAGGCTAAATGAGAAATCAAGTCCAGTAGATTGGAAGAGCTTACCACAAGGATTCTCTACGTTAAATTTGAGCCGAAACCGATAACGTTTCGCCACAAAATCGTCTTGCACAAGCACGAAAATCCTACTCATTTTCTCTTTCTCTCTCTCCTTTTCTTCCCTTCTCTTTCTCTAGTTTTCTCGGCTACAAGTCACGGCAGCCCTCAATTTCTTTTGTTAATGCTGCACCTGAGGTAAGCTTGCCAGAGCAAGCTTCTTTCACTTTTTTGTTTTGTTTTGTTAGTATTTGTACTTAAAGCCCATTATTCGTTCCAACCCACAAATAAAGCGGAATCCAACGGTTCTAGGACTAATGGTGCTAAGGGCATGTTTCTTCTTAGAAGGGTAAGTGAGTCAATGCTTAGTAAGATAGTCAAATATCACGTGGCTGTATACTCGTTCTCATATATAGAATTTTATTTTCTAACTACATTAACTAAATTTCGCGCGAGATTCAATACGTCTCTCTCTCTCTCTCTCACAACAAATACAGACACTGTCGTTTGCATTAGAACTAGCGTCACGTCTTTATCAAGGATTTTGGAAATCGCATGAAACTTGCAACTTGTTTGGATTATTATTCCCATGTTCTTCTTTTCCTCTGCTTCCACTCCTTTTAACTCAAGACTCTCATAATTAATACGTTATACTGCAACTATATTTTTTTTCTCTCTTCGCTCAGTTCGTCTGGTTGTGTTCGTTGAGGGATAAAGTTAAAGAGAATCTAATTTCAGTTTTTTTTTTTTTTTCTTTTCTTTTCCTCCGTCTTTCTTTAGCCCTCAAAGAGCAAACATTTCTTACAGAGATTAAGATTTCTCTGAATCACCCATTAAGGATTAGGCATTGATGATTGTCGTTAGTGCTTCCTCTACTTTTAGTTTTCATAAGTGGTTCCTCTACTTTTGGTTTTCATACTCTTGGGTGGAAATTAAGTTAGAAATTTCCTTCTGCTGATTGACCAATCAGAGAGGGAGAGAGAGAGGATTAGATTTCTATTCCCTTTTTGTGATTTGCTTCACATTTTGCCACTTCGGCACTTCCCTTTTAAGTTTTAAGGACAGATATTGTGTCCTTAGTCATACTGCGACCTAACTTTTCTGTTCTGTTCTAATATATTTTCAGAGGTTGATAACTTTCTTTCGGCACTTATCTTTTCTTTGACGAATGGTTGCCTTTGGGAAGAAGCTGAGAGAATCACAAATTCAAGAATGGCAAGGGTATGTTTTACTAAATTTTTCTAGAAGCCTATTTTTTTTTTTTTTTTTTTTTTTTTTTTTTTTTTTTAACCCTTTTTTTTTTTTTTTTTTTTTTTTTTTTTTTTTTTTCGCGCGCTAGAAAGGCTACTGAACTATTTGGTGGTGTTGTTTGGGTTGCCTTTCCTTTCCTGTTATTTTATTTTAGTTTTTAAAGTTTTGGTGTGTGTGTGTCCTTTTTTTCGTCTGAAAGTAATGCTAACGATGATGCTATCTGAAATTCTCAAATGAACTTCACAAAAACTATGGATTTCTCCATGTAATATGTTGCAAAAAGAAGGTTTATCAGCCTGGTAAAACAGGATAGTTTTCAGTTGGGATTCTTATTTAGAATTGAGCCTAAAATTTGGCAAACACATTTCTTTGTTAGTCTATAAAATTTCGTACAGAACCAGAGTGGTATCTTTTTCCACGAAATAAATCGTCTATGATTTCCTATGATATTTTAGAGAAACAAGTCTTCTTGTAAGTTGTAAATTAGTTCATCAGAAAGAGGCCTTCCCTTTCTTGGGAGGAGTTTAACAGGTTAATAATCATGCCAAGAAGTGATACTCTTTTTTTATTCCTAAACATGAAATCATTCTTGTATATGTGCTCTTGTTTTTGTATTTCAGATACTATATCAACTACAAGCTCATGAAGAAGAAAGTAAACCGTTATTCGCAACAAATTCAGCTCAGAGCACAAGATCGCCCTCATGTTCTTAAAGACTTCTCAAGGTTGCTGGATAGTCAGGTAACTGGATAACAGATATGAAAATTGTAAATTTTCTTTAGATGCAACTATGATTAGACACCATGATTAGGTGTAGTATAGAGGGGAATACATCAAAGTTTTGCATGGCTTATCAGCACCTTTTGTTTTCTTTAATTTTTCCATAAAGAGTGACTTTTTTTTAAAAAAAAAAAAAAAAAGATCTTTCTACTGATTTAATATGAAAGGAAAATTTCATATTGGTACCTTCAGTTATAGCGTAATTATCTTTTAGTACTTTATATTTTTAATAATTTAGAATTAGTATCCTGTCGTTTTTAGAAATGGTTTTTTAGTATTTTGAGGTTATTTTTTAGAGTGCAAAATGTCTAATCCCTTAAGAATTCACTAAAAAGCGGAGGTAAATAAAAAAAAATTAAGTTACACACTTTTCTTTTTTTCTTGAAAGGAAAATTTTGTCCAACTGTGCAAATACCCTTAAGAATTATAACAAAATAAGGGTCTTTGTTTCATGTCTAATCCTCAGATAGAGAAGATTGTTCTGTTTCTTTTGGAACAACAAGGATTGCTTGCAAGCAGGCTATCGAATCTCAGAGCACAGTATGATGCACTCTCACAGCATGATGCACTCTCACAGCAATCAGATGGGAAAGACATATCAGAAGTACAAGAAGCATACAGAGCTGTTGGAAGAGACCTTTCGAGGCTTCTCTTTTTTGTTGAAATGAATGCTATCGGTCTTCGCAAGATCTTGAAGAAGTTTGACAAACGCTGTGGCTATAAATTTACTGATTACTATGTCAAAACTCGTTCTGATCATCCTTACTCCCAGTTGCGCCAAGTCTTCAAGCATGTGGTAATTATGTGCTATACTATAAGCGCTTTTATTATCAAGTTAGTGACATTAAGTCTTTTCTTTCTTCTTTCAACTTAGTCAAATGTAATTCAGCCAAATTAAAGGGGGGAAAAAAAAAATTTAACGGCCAATATTACAGGGTGTTGGGGCGGTTGTTGGAGCCATATCTCGCAATCTTGCGGAACTTCAAGATCTTAAAGACAATCATGGAAGCTACATCTCTATATATGATCAGCCTGCGTTTTCTCATTCGGTTTACTCTCATATCCATCCAAAGTATTATATGCAATGTTGTTACTCAATTTTAATGCATTCTGATTAGAATAATGCTAGGCATCCCGACTTTCTAATAGCATCTGTGTTGTCTTTCTTTTTCTTTTTCTTTTTTTTTTCATTGGTAGGTGTTTAAAAATTTGTCACGTCAATAAATATTAAAACCTTGCATCTACTAATGGAAAGATGACACTTTGTTGCCACATGAGTTAGTATTAAATATTTGGGATCCTAGCTCTCCTCTTCTGATTTAAGTTGTATTCTGATTTAACCATTCTTAAGTACATACCATGACAAAATAAAAAGACCCGTCTGGAGTTCTTTACCTTGACTTATTTGTAATGCATGCCTAACACTACTGAACATGTAAATTGTGAAGCACAAAACTGAGTCAACAATGTTAAGTTCCAACAAAATTCACAATGCAGTTAGGTGATATGGAATGCATGTAGTTTATTTGTTGATGAGTGGTATTGCGATGGTTTAGCATCGAAATCTTGGTCACATTCATTTTAGTAAATCTGATAAACTTTTTCCTTATTGGTATGCATACTTGGTTACATAAGAAGATGCAATCAAAATGATCTCTTTGATCTGCAGGATCCAATTGTTCATTCCATCAAGGCAGCTGTTGAGAGGTTATCAAACTCAACAAATTTCCTCCACTTCTTGGGAAGGCATGCACTTATTTTCCCAGAGGAGTTGCCAACACCGTCCGAGGAAGATGTCGATGACCAGAGATATCATTTTATATCACTTCTCTTGAACTTGGCAAACACATTTCTATACATGGTCAATACATATATAATTGTTCCAACAGCTGACCACTACTCTCTGACCCTCGGAGCTGCAGTCACCGTCTGTGGTGTAGTGATCGGTTCAATGGCCATTGCTCAGGTGTTCTCATCAGTGTATTTCAGTGCGTGGTCGAATAGATCCTACATGAGACCGCTTGTATTTAGTAGCATCATTCTTTTTGTGGGAAACACCTTATATGCACTGGCTTATGATCTTAACTCAATACAGGTTCTTTTGATTGGTCGGTTTTTTTGTGGGTGAGTATTTATATTTCCTTTATTCCTTAATAGTAACACACTAACACTTACAGTTTATTGTTGATCACTGACTACAGTAATAAGTATTTTTTGTTTTGCCATATGCTTTTACTGGAGTATTGTAACTTGTACTTCTTTAATAATACCTCTGTATCCGTACTTTAAAATGTAGACTATTCTGAATTAAAGAGTAGAAACTAAGCAAGTAATTGAAAAGTTCACAGTGAGCTTAGTAAAAATGAATAAGATTGAATTATGTTTGACAGAGAATTAATGTATGTCATGAAAATTACAGATTGTAAGACAAAATGATTCACCTTAGAAGTCTCCGACAGAATCAACTAGATATAGGCAGCTTGTGGTTTTGATAAGAACCAAGATACAAAAGAAATTAAACTGATTTTGTATTAAAGAAGTAAAACAGAAATAATGGAATACGAGGTAGTTTCAAAGCTTTCAAGAGGCTTTGATCTCTCCCTAGAGACTAAATCGCACTTCAATTCACTAATTCCCTGACTACTAACCTTTCTCCTAATAATACTAACCCCTCTAACAAACTGATAACTAACTGCTTAAGAAAATACAAGTAGCAACAACTAAAAAATCACTTAACCACCTAACTTTCAGTTCCTATCAGATTTGCTCCTCTTTTTTGTTTATTATTCAGTACTTTTGTGCACCATCATATTTATGATAGGGTTTCGAAAATCAGAATCAAGAAAAATTATGAAACTGAAATGTGACAATCTCTTTAGGGGTATTGTTTGTTTAAATTTTAGACCAAGTATGTAAAGAGCAGTGAAGGTTAGCCTAAATACCATGGTTCTCTGTCAAATAATTTATCTTAAACTAGAGTTGCGTATAGAGTACAATAGATTTCTACACGATTAATGACTATGCTCAAAAATATGTTCTTTTTGCTTTTGTTATTCATTTATTCATAATAAATATTCAAGTTTTGTAACACCTTTCAGTAAACAAAGTTGTACTAATTGACAATGTGAAACAGGTTAGGTTCGGCTCGAGCAGTTAATAGGCGTTATATCAGCGATTGCGTACCACTTAAGCTGCGAATGCAGGCTTCCGCTGGTTTCGTCAGTGCAAGTGCGCTCGGAATGGCATGTGGTCCTGCTCTTGCTTGTTTGTTTCAAACTAACTTCAAGATTTACAAATTCACATTCAATGAGGATACCTTACCCGGTTGGTTTATGGCTCTTGCATGGCTTATCTATGTATTGTGGTTGTGGATTTCTTTTAAAGAGCCTTCTCACCAGATTAGTAAAGATCTCACATCACAAGAATCTAATTCTGGTATGTCAACAATATCTCTCCTCTCTTGTTGAACTTCTTTTATTTTCTTTTGAGATTCGAAGCTAGATGAAGTGATGAGATTAACATCTTTCACAGGGAAATCTCCACACATGAGTCAGGCTAAGCTGGATAATAAAGACATTGGTAACGATGGAGATACATTAAAATTATACTGACAAATACATTTTTTTTGTTTTTTATAGGAAAAGCTTTAACTAGAAATGTTTCTTTGGAGCAGGGCAGTTTATAAACGTAGCTGTGGAAAATGGAAGCACACAACCGTTACTAATGCACTCTGAAGCTAATCAACCAGATGAAGATGAAGTCCAAGATTGTGATGATGCTGAACAAAATTCTGAGGAAATCCAGAAACCAGTTGATTCAATTATGTCAGCATATAAATTACTTACACCATCAGTAAAGGTTTATATTTTTTCCCATTTCTAACAAACCTGATATGCTCTAACAATTTTGTACTTTTCTTAATCAGTTAATTTTTAAAAATTGCAATTTTTATCAGGTTCAACTGTTTATATATTTTATGCTAAAGTATGCAATGGAGATTTTACTTGCTGAGTCAAGTGTCATCACTGGCTACTATTTCGTCTGGTCGACAAGCAGCGTGGCCATCTTTCTTGCATGTCTTGGCCTGACAGTGCTCCCAGTAAACATTATCGTCGGCAACTATATCAGCAACATATTCGAAGAAAGGTAATCTCTCATCACCACACACTTTAGTGTTTCATTGTTAAAATGATATTTGGACTTTGTTTCTTTTTATATGCAAGGTAGGCTGGAGTATGCCAAGATTATTTTCTATTAGATTGTTTCATTTTAGTTTTTCTTTTCTGTTTTCATTGACCAAATTCTGGTAATGATAAAATACTTTATTGTACTACAAGGAGTTAAAAATAAACCATGTTGGAACTCTATAGTGATAAATCGTTCTAATTTTTCTAACACTCGACGAATCATAAGAACACATCAACCCATCTAATTTGATTAAAGGAGCCAAAATTTTCACACCATTACACCATCTTCTTAGATTTTAACTAGTTTATGTTTCTGGTTCATGTAATTTTCTTTTCTGTTTTCATTGACCAAATTCTGGTAATGATAAAATACTTTACTGTACTACAAGGAGTTAAAAATAAACCATGTTGGAACTCTATAGTGATAAATCGTTCTAATCTTTCTAACACTCGACGAATCATAAGAACACATCAACCCATCTAATTTGATTGAAGGAGCCAAAATTTTCACACCATTACACCATCTTCTTACATTTTAACTAGTTTATGTTTCTGGTTCATGTAATCTAGTTCAGTTTTATGATCCAAATTTATCTTTCGTTGTTTTTTTATCTGATTCTTAATTTTCTTTTCTCAAATTTGCCCGTTTGCAGGCAAGTTTTTTTTTTTTTATCTGATTCTTAATTTTCTTTTCTCGAATTTGCCCGTTTGCAGGCAAATTCTACTGGCATCTGAAATCATGGTATGCTTAGGCATACTCCTAAGCTTCCATATCTTGATCCCTTACTCTGTGCCTCAATATGTTGGCTCAGCCCTTATCACATTTGTGTCAGCTGAAGTCCTTGAAGGTAATAATTTGTGTCACATCTCAAGTATTTTTTGTGGAAGTTGTAATTTTCTGCTTCAACATGACTCTAAGTTCTAAACTAGTACACCTATTTCAGGTGTGAATTTGTCACTCCTATCTCGTGTCATGTCGTCAAGGCTTTCTCGGGGGACCTACAACGGTGGACTGCTTTCAACAGAAGCCGGTACACTGGCTCGAGTAGTGGCGGACGGAACAATAACACTTTCAGGGTACTTGGGTGAGAGCATGCTCTTGAACATCACCTTAGTCCCTGCATTGTTCATCTGTATATCATCCATTGTTGCCACCTGCTTTACTTACAACTCTCTTTACTAATAACACCTATAACTTCTCTTGGCATAATGTTGTATAGTAATGGTGCTATAGAGCCTCTGAACACTGATGAAGCCAACGGATATTAACTTGAATGCACGTACATGCATGCATATATATATATATATATATATATTATTGTTCGAATAAAATATTTCGTATGTTTATAACCATTTTTCATGTGATTTTTCCTCCACTATAATATTCGTAATTAGAGACGGATTTTAAATTCCATTTAATCTCTCTAATTATATATCTGTCCATGAGTTCCGTTAATTTTTTATTTGGTAATTATGATAAGATCATAAATAAAAAGGGTTATTTGATATCTTATATTACATAGGATATTAGATATGGGATAATATCAATTCAGTGGTAAATGCTACCAAGTTGGATAAATGCTATCATTACATAATATTAACAAGTTTTTAATGGTAACGTTATATAATTTGACAATTCATTGGTAGAGTTAGGATTTTGTTTTAGAAGCATTAGCTCAGAACGTAAAAAGCCTTTCTATTTATCAAAGGAAAATTGTAGAAAATAGGTCTACATTTAAAACTTATAAAAATAAATGGCTAATTTACCAATGTATAGAAATTAATAGACTATTCCTCGTTTTTAATTTTTAATTTTCTAATTTTACCCCTTTCTTGTCATTTTTCTCCTTTCTTTTGGTAAATCTAGGTGTATCCAAGACTTACCAAGTCAGAATCACTTGAAAAAGAACACTAAATTCTGATGGTAAACCTCGAATATACCTAGGAAAAAAATGAAAAATCTAATGGTAAATCCCGGATATAAATGATAAATCAAGGATTTACTAAGAGAGTATTTTTGAAATTTCAGCTAGTTATAAATCCAGATTTACATCACATTAACTTATTTATTAACTTTTCTTATACATTAGCCTATTTCCCTCATTCTCCCTTTATCAAATTACCAACTCTTATACCATTACATAGTTGGAAGCATTACATATTTAGCTTCTTGAATTTTTTGGTGCGTAACCACAAAAAATCAATAAATGTTAGTTTATTCTTGATTTATTATTCTCTTATGCGTTTAGTATGATAAAAAAAAAGAAACAAAATATAATACACTTCAAATAATTTTGATGTGACAAATTTGACTACAAATTATTTGTACATAGCAGAAAATAATATTTGAAAAAGTTGTGAAAAAAAGATGTTTAAGTATTTATAAATGCCACCTTTAATGATATTTTAGCACAAAACTACAAGCATCTTCGGAAAAAAAGATAGCGTGGGGAACATTTGAAAAAGAAAAAAAATTATTTTAACAAGGACAAAATATTTAGAAAAAAATTATCTAACTAAAGACCTGTGTTAAAAGGATCATAGGAATAAATTAGAGAGAAAGGTTTGTTAATGACAGGGCATCATATATAACATTTTGTTAAGGAGGAAACAAAATTTTCAAAAATCTGGGGGGATGGTGGGGCCCACCCTCCCTCCGCCCTGTGATATTATTAGATTGGGAGTAAAAATTGTAAAATTTTGCGATCCTTGTCTACAGGGGTGTTGCTAATCTATACTATTTTGCACTTGATTGCTTCCTAGTTCAGCTTAAAAAATTTTTACTTGCTCGTTAGTTTTTTCTTTTTCTTTTTTTCCTTTTGTGTGTGTGTGTGTGTGTGTGTGTGTGTGTGTGTGTGTGCTTGCTTGGGTATTACATTTTTTTTTGTTTTAAATCTTGTATTTTAAATGTTTCTTATTAAATATTTTGTTCTCTAATCTACCGTTTATTTTTCTCTATGTATTTTTTACCTTTGTTTTGTTTTATGATTGTATATATATGTATATGTATATATATATATATATATATATTTTGCATTTATTGATCTATATTTTCATCATTATGCTTCACTATATAAATGTTATATATTTCCCATTTAAACTTGAATTATTTAACTTGTTTTCATCACGAGAAACAATTAGAAAAAGTAATTTCAGCATTGAAACATTATCAAATATACTTATAAATTTTATACAAGTCTTTCAAAAACAGATACGAAAGTAAAAAATATTTGTTATTAGAGCACGTCCCTCATGTATAGGGAGAAGAGAGAATTCTAAGGGAGTCCAACTGAAGTTGCTCCTCCTTTTGCACGTCCTCTCTAGTGCTCGGAAAATTCCATATCTTTTTTGGGCTTGAGGACTCGAAGGACTGAAAATTCTGAGTGAAAAGTGTGATATTACAGTATTTTTCTTCCAAGATATACAATGGTATTGTTGTTAGTTTCCATCACACTAGGAGCCTTTGCATAGATGATGGAACTACATATTCAAAATGAATAAGAATTAACGATTTGAGAACAAAAATACCAAAAATCTCGTTTGGGAACCAACCAACAATAAAATTTCTATCATTAGCACTGAACATTTTAGTCATATATTTTACTTCTCTTTTTTTTTCTTTTTTTTTTTCCCGACATAAGAAATAACTTCAAGTAACACGAATCAATAACACAACCATGATGAATATACACGCCATTGCAAAGATCACAAGCCAGGTGAAGCATGTAGTCGTAGAACTCTTCGAGTATATCTCTGAGGCCCGATCATTTGCGTGACCAGTGCTTGCCAGGCTACGTTCAATGGCTTCTTCTGTAGAATCAAGTATCTGGATTCCAATAGATATGTAACCAGTAATATCAGTATGTCATCGATCAAAACCCTTAACACGGAAAACAAGAAGAATCCTTGGTCAAACTACCATATAACATAAGTGTTTCGGGGCACATAATGGATTGGAGATGGATTTTAGATTATACACCCGGAAATAATGTCATAGGATGTGGCATGGTGTGATTGAGATTAGCAATGCCTATGGGACCCACTCTAGTATGACTAGACTAGTAATACAAGATAAACAGGATATTATGAGAATTACTCTAAAATAAAGAAATCATTAAAATCTCCTCATGAAACATTATTTAAAAATTAGATTGAATCAATATTATATATATATAAGCTACCTTCGTAAACTTCCACGAATTCTCCTGATGCTTCATCACAATATTTAATTATTTTCTTAAAAGATACGTGGCATGTTAGAAGAAGAATAATATATCATGCCTTAAAAGAACAAACAATGGTGAAACAATAAATCAGCCAAAGAAATTGAACTGGTACTAAAAAAAAAATACAGATATAAGAAAAGAGAATCAAATATAAGGTTATGAATGGAACTTTTGTCAAAGAACAAAGGTTTAATGAAACAAAGTGTGAAGGAAAGTAGTATAGTCTAAATGGCTCCACTACTTTTGTATGCTTAACACTTATAAAAGAAGTTCAAATACAAGTGTTACGTAGGAAACTTCCTTAAAAGACCGCAAAAGGCTAGGGAAAAGAAAGATTTTCAATCAAAGTATGAAAGTAATTGATAAAATATCTTCTATAAACACATACATGGCAAGACACAACTGTTTTAAAGGATATTATCATGATTCGTGGCAACATCTGAGCATATGGTCAAGCACACCTAAAATATTTTGTATAATTAACAATACTAAAGAATTCAAAAGGAACTTTATTAACTAAATCATAAATTCTCTTGAAATATGCATATAAATAGAACCAGACTCCTTCATTTTAAGCAAGCAATTCGGGAGGCAATTCCTAAGAGCATTTCACTAGGCAAATTTCCCATGAAGCCTTAAGAAACTAAAACAAGATAGTAGATCAGAAAGCATTCCTGAAAGCACTCCTAGAAGCTTTCCCAGAGGCTATATCTCCCATGCAAACCACAACAACAAAACTAGAATACTCCTAGTTATGTATAGAACTAGCCTCCTGGGGTTGAGAAAGCAATTGGGAATGGGTAGTCAAATCTCAACCCACGGAGTAATAGTATCAAACATAGACCAATATATGAGGAACAACATGAATGAAATCAAAGAGCAACAACCAAAAGATAGTTCTAATTAAGATTAAAACTAAGAACAACGTCAATACATAAAACATACAACAATCTCAGTCAGTTTAAGAACCACCTTAGCTATAAAATCCTAAAATAATATAACAGCTAAATACCCTAAGAGAGGGCAGTCCATCTCCAATTACTAGTTTAGATCCCTATGACGTGAGAGTTGTGCTCTCTCTCTTTCTTTTTTTTTCTTTTTTTATTTTTTATTTTTATGATAAGAAACGAAAGAACTTTACTAATCAAACGAGGGGACAAGGAGTCTGCTAACAAAAACAGAAATAGAAAAACGATAGACTAAAGCAAGAAAGAAATACAAAAGTGCTCTCCTTATGCGATCCTTTTAACATTATTTCCTTTTAATACAATACGGGATTGAACATAGAACCCCCCACCCAAATCCCCAGTGCCAATAGATTGAGAGATCTTAGGTGATCCTTTTAACATTATTCCCATTAATTCTTTAGTATATATTTTCATCATGATTTTCATACATCCAAATCTATCGGGTAAGTGGCAGGGATACTTTTTCTTAATCTCATTGCGACATAATTAATTACAGAATTATTATCTTATTACTTCTATTTTTAATCACTATCTTGTCTCACCATTATTAATTTCTATAATATCATTATATGCTATAGTCATAATATTTATTTCATCACAATATATATTCTTATTGGATAATTTGTTTTATGATATCTAATAAGCATATATATTTTCTATCTAATGCCTGACGTCCCCAACTCAGACCATTGCCTATTCTATCCAATGACCAGTGTCTACACACACACACATATACATCCACGTCACTCAAATTCATTCATCTCTGGTGCACCCCACACTCGTGCCAGCACCCTTGAATTCACGCACCCCTCTATGGCTCTTAGGGTCATATAGGCACGATACACAGTTCCTCCACGGACCTGGGAACAACAAGCAATAAGATCAATGCTAATTTGCACTAACTCGTCGTTTGCAAGTTGGACAATAAATTTTAATTCTGACATTTAGCTTTAGGACCCTAGATTTAACAATCTGTGGCAATGTAGTTCAATAATGGATGTCAAATAACATACGGAATTTGGGTCCTATACGTCAAAATTAAAAAGTTCATCTGTTCAAGTCCAACTCGCTAACTAATGAAAGATTTTGGGTGTAGCTTTTTCTAAACTCGCATAGCATTCCATCCAATTCCTTAGCTATTGAACTATAATTGCAACAAATTTTTAATTTAGTGGCCCATTTACCAAGATTTAAAATTTGGGGTCTAAATATCGACAAGTTTAACACCAGTGTAAAAACCCTAAAGATTATGGAGTCCATTCTTCTCGAATTATTTCAGTTAAAAGAGAAGGAAAAAAAAAAAGACCTTCTATGGCGTTATAGAAATAAAATCCTCAAGCACATATATTATTATGGGGTTTATTAGCATGATACTGAACTCAACTAAGCAGTCATTCATCACATATTTCGCCCAGCATTTTTTCACGACCACTAAAGTTTATTAACACAAAATCAAATAAATTGTGATGTTCGTACCTTTTCACTGTTTTGCAGTGAGCGGTTCACTATAAGGCTACTCTCTTTGAGTTGCCTTGCTAATACAACCATTTCATCAGTCAAGTCCTCCTGAAGCTTTCTATTATAGGAGAGGAATAACACTTGTTAGGATTTCGCAAAGCAACCGTATAATCTGAAAATAAAAAACGTTTATCCTTTTTCTTTCTCTGCTAAGATATGGCGAAATTTATTAAAAGGAGAAAAAAAAGAAGAAGGAAACTCTTAGACCATCTCCAATGCAAATGCTAATGTCAATTGTATACTTAACATCAAAAGGTATGATATAGTATGTTATTTTCATTTTTGCTCCAATGCATAATGCTATTTGAAATGCTAAATCTACCTTTTTCCATAATCATTAAGCTTTGAATGTCATAAAAGTAAACTTTTATTTTTAAAATAATTAGAAAATACAAAAGTTGTAATGATTACATGAAAAGGCAAACATTTCAACCGATAACAATCAAATGTCAAATTTCTCATATGCTATACTTGGTGGAAAATTTGCCACAATGTATAGTATGTGGAAAATTTAGCACAACAAATAGCATTGCACTAGAGAGTGTTTTTTGCACTCAAATGCTAAATTTACATTGCATTGGAGATGCTCTTAAGTGGCATACTTAAATGCACAAGTTTTTTATGGGAGTTTTAACCAAAAGCTCTCAAAGGGTTAGCATTAGCACAACTAATAAATTTTAGACCAACTTAAAGCCACCAAGGAATATTGTCAATCCATTTCAGGCCTGTTTGGTCACAGGATTCGTAAGGATAAAAGGGATTGGATTATGATAAGAATTTAATCTTGTGTTTGGATAAAAATTTTAAAAGACTGGACTGGATGGTTTTTATCCAGCCAAGAACTAAATCTCCCTCGAAGGGGATTCGTCTAACCCCCAATGAAGCACGGGATTCAACCATCCTGGAGCTCACTGGAGGCTCGTGATTGGGTAAAGGCGTCGATAAATGTGGTTTTACAAATTCACATAATGGCTTCCTGGGCTGGGCAATTTCAATTATGGTTTTGAAATCTATTTTCTAGTCGTTTATGGACAGGTGAGAAAGGTAATTATGTGTAGGGTGTGAATGTGTTTTCGAATGGGTAAAGAAGAGACAGAGAGATATGTATAATTATTTTTTAAATTTTTTAATTTGTTTAACAAATTCAAAATTAAGTTTAAAAGTTAAACAAGTCAAAGCCCTTTTTTTTGTTTGTTTAATTAAAATGTAAAATCCTATCGTATCCTAATAGTATATCACTAAACATAAGATAGGATTTACTAATATCCAATCCCATCCAATGCTATAGACTACTACAATCCTCTAACATTAGCCTATTCAATCCTATCCTACGCTCGAAACGGACACAACAAGTATAACCTGTTAAACTGACTGACCCAATTAACCACGCAAATCAAGTTCATGCTATGCAATTCAATCTGGATTCTCTCCATTTTCTACTCAACTTCTCAGTAAGAAAGTAGACAATAGTAATATGTCCAAGAAACATGAATAACCTAAGAAACTAGTCTAAACCGAACAAATACAGACTAAGCATCTAAATTCTGGTTGCATACCAAGATCCTTGCCCGATTGATGTCAAACTTTCAAAACACGGACAATACTGAGGATATCTTCATGATGTTGGGGGATATTTTAGTCTAGGCCTGAATATAGGCTGGCTTTCCTAAGAGCTGAGAAAATACACAAACTTTAGCCACAAAACGTTGGCATAAATGTCAAAAATTAGCAAGTCCCACTTAAGACACTTAAGCTTCATTTCAACTATCTTTTGGCATGTTGAGCTAACAGCTTAGCAGAATTTTATTTACTACTACTTAAAATGAGAAAATGTCGATGTTGAAATCTTAATGATATGTGTTAGGCCTCAGGTGCGGAAGGCCTACGTTAGGAGGGCCAAGAAAGGGAATGGTTTGGGCTTGGGCCTGAATGATGTGGGCCTGGGAGGTGGAGAAAGCCAATCTGGGGGCACGAGGATGGATTGATGCTGATGACGAGAGAAGTTGGTTAGAGGATTGGTGAGTATTTGAGGAGTATCGAGGCAGTGAGGAGGTCATTGTGAATCTTGTGCATGAGCTGATAGCTGGGAGGTTGTGGGGTTCCTCGAAAATCCCTCTCTATCCTTTATCTTTCCTGTATTTTCCCTTTTGTTGAGTAATTGAGCTTCGGTAGAGCTCTTAGTTGTAGTGGTGGAGATTTTAATTCAATAAAAAGCTATCAGAAGATTCACAGTAAATTTATATGTCACTGGTTCTTGTGCAAAAGGAGTATTCAAATAAAAAAGTTTTCTTCATTGTTACCACAAACCCTCAACAAACAGCAATTAAGATGCATGAAATTTTACTTAGGCACCACGGAAACCATTCACCTTATTATATTAGCATTTCTTTTTTGAACAGACGAAAAGGTTTGTACTTAGTTCTACTTGGTAAGACATTGTTACGTACAAATATTTACGTGTTATACATATATATGTCCGTGTGTTTGTTTTTTCAATTGCATTAATAGATTAAATTTCTTCAATGGTCTAGTTACTCGGGTTTTATAGCTGGAAAAGGAAAAGAAACAGAAAAGAAAAGGTACCTATGCTTTTCTATGTGTGCTTGTGCCACAGAATCCAATTTGACGGGAGTTGAAGAATTAGCATCAGTTGTCTCACAGGCTTCATCTTCAATATTCGAGGCAAGCCTATTATAAGATTCAAACAAAACAACCTATATCACGCTATAAGATCACTATGGAGCTAAAAACAAATCCAATTAATCAAACTAAAAGAAATTAAGTTACACAGATCTCCTTCTCAGTCCTTCAGAAGGGGTAGTATGACTTTCTTCTTCTACTGCAGGAGAACTGCCTTGAATAGAAACACCTTCAAAAGACTCTTGGGGATCTTGCACACTAGGCTAAAAGCATAAACAGCAACATAATTAGTAAACTGATCCTCCTTAAGTAGCAAATATCTAATCTCCGAACATCAAAAAGAGGTGTGTGTGTGTGTGTGTGTGTGTGAGAGAGAGAGAGAGAGAGGAGGGAGGGGGGGTGGGGTTGTGCGATTGTGGATCCTAGGTTAAATGTACAGACTTAGCAAAAGGGTATATTAACAAGCAGCGGCCACAGAAGGGAATTCATAAAATGAGAAAACTGAGAAGGGAGAGACAGAATGTGGCAGAGGAGGAGTGTATAAAATAGAGCCAAAAAAAAAAAAAAAAAACCGAATGTAGTCGAATTTTAAACTTAAAAAATAAAAGGCAACAGCAAAAATTTTTATTTACTCAACAATTAAGTATGCACGCACCGCCATGGAAGTTAATCTGCAAGCAACAGCTTCAATCTTCTCTGAATAATCACTCACTACAGCCTTTGAAAGTCTAAGAGCATACAAACAAATTAGCCTACTCTACATCCACAAAGAAAATATATGCTCTTTAGAACACTGATACAAAATTATAAGCACCAAAACTAAAATAAACTGAACACTTAGAAAGTAGTCTAAGAAATACAAAAGAAAGTTGGATTGGATTGGATTTCTTTTTCTTTTTATACGTTGGATTGGATTTCTAAGATCTTGGTTCAACAATAAATCATTGAAAATTTAAATTAAGGGTGAGAAGAAGGCAAATACACACACATCAGAGAGATGGATGAAAAAGGAGCATTAATCTTGATCGAAATCTTTGAAAAAATTAATGTTTTGGACCTCCAACATCGAATAATACCTTTCTAAAAGGAACTAATTTAGAAGTCCCCATCTTCTAAAGGACACGCTTCTTTCAAGTGGGCTATCATAAGCATCAAGTAGAGATTTACACATCAAGCGCTGTTAGCTTAATGCTCAATAAAATCCATGAAAAATAGACAACGTTTTAACATATTGTTTCTCCAATAACCTTGACGTACACTGCACACAAACTATCCCCGAGGATGGTCTATTAACATAGCTCTTCTTAAAATCCACAAGAGTCACACACTTAAATGGAAAAATGGTAACTTCTGCATAGAGCTAAAAAGCCTGGGAACAGTGAACAACGACAGATACAGAATATACCTAAATCACTGTTACCAAAAAACTAACTCCGGACCATAACTAAACTACCAAATCAACATGCATCCATAAACAAGACTAACAAACTTTCCTCCTAAAGCACCCACAAAGAGAGTATCAGAAATCACAAGATTAAAATATGTCCCATAACCCTTTCCAAGTGAAACTAAAACCAGAAACAGTAAAAATGAATTTGATGTGATTACCAACTCTATCAACGTTTCTCGACCTAATTATCAACTGGGCAAGTGATTGCCAAAGCCCCAAATTACTTGAAAATAGAAATACAAAAACAAAACATATTGGTTTGAATTTCTTAATCAATCAAATATTAGAAGAATATCATTTCAAAACTATTAAAAGAATATAACATTCATAGAAACAAAAATAAAATACGCAAAAAGAGTGACAAACCTCGGTACGCCTTCCGCTAGTTGCTCTAAAAGTTCTCTTAAAGTGGCAACATACTGCAAAATTGCATTAGTTACAGTACAATAAACTCATCTCATTGCACAACGACAAGAAACAGAGACAGCTTTGGAACAAAAAGTTGACTAAAAACATAAAAGCAGGAAACTCAAGAAACTAATTCTAAGCTTTATCTCATCTGGCCCCGTGTGATGACTCTGCATGAGGCCAATAATAAGGCACCACATACTCAATAACGAGGCTAATTGTAAACTTCATATCATCTCTGTAGGTTTTGAGGTAAAAACTTATTTTCTCTCTTATTTCAATAATGGTAGCATACATCTTATTTATAGGATACATTGTACCATTGACAGCTCACAAACATCTAACAAAACCAGAAACTATCTAAATCCGGAAATTAACTAAAGAGAATCCGGAAACTACCCTTTTTCCTAGGAACCTTACCCCAAACTAAGGGATTCGGTCCTTTTATTCAAACACAGAAAAAGTAAACTAGAAAACAGGAAAGTAAACAATTTTATTCTCTATTAGGAAATAAAATCTTCCATTTTCTGACACTCCCCCTCAAGTTGGTGCATAGATATCATGCAAACCTAACTTGCTAACAAGGAAGTCAAACGATGACTTGAACAGTCCCTTTGTGAGGATATCTGTTGTTTGTTGTGTCATTGGAACAAATGGCATACAGATCATTCCTCCCTCAAGCTTCTCCTTGATGAAATGTCGATCAACTTCAACATGTTTAGTTCGATCTTGTTGCATAGGGTTGTTGGCTATGCTGATTGCAGCTTTGTTGTCATAGTATAACTTCATAGGGGCTTCTATACGCAACTTTAACTCAGTCAATATCCGTTGTAGCCATAATAGTTCGCAAATTCTGTTGGCCATTGCTCTATATTCTGCCTCAACACTGCTTCTTGCTACTACACTTTGCTTCTAAATTCTCCAAGTGACTAAATTACCCCCACACATAGGAGCAAAATCCTGTTGTTGATCTCCGATCAGTGGAGGATCCTGCCCAATCCGCATCGGTGTAGATTTCAATCCCATGTTGAGTGTTCTTTTTGAAAAAAAGGCATTTCCCTGGAGAATTCTTTCACTTGATGAGTACCTAAAGAACATTGTGTGATCAGTTTGAGCCTGTGTGTAACCCTGCTTTTTTACTGAACAAGTAAATTTCTCAAACCACGCTCGTGGTGATTTGCTTCAATCCACAGAGTGACTTTATCAATCTGCACACTTTTGAGCCAAATTTTCTTTCGAAACCAGGTGGGGCATCCATGTATACTTCTTCTTCCAAATCTTCGTTCAAGAATGCATAGTACTAAGTTTTGCTACTGGAGCAAAGGTCTCCATGTAATCAATTCCATACATTTGAGCGAAGCCCTTAGCTACCAACCGGACCTTATATCTTTTCAGAGATCCATCTGATTTGTACTTTACAGTGAACACCCATTTGCATCCCACAGTCTTTTTTCCCTTTGGCAGGTCCACCATCTCCCACATTTTGTTCTTCTCAAGCGCCCTCATTTCTTCTAGGATTGCTTCCTTCCATTTGGGAACCTGTAAAGCATCTTGAACATTCTTTGGAATTTCCACACGTGAGAGTTGATTAGTAAAGAAAGACAAAATTGGGGACAAATTTTCATAGGACACAAATTTTGACATTGGATGATTAGTACATGACCTAGCCCTTTCCGGAGAGCAATTGGAATATTAAGGTCATTGAGAGATGTTTCTTCAGGAATAGAATACAAGGAAGGAGAAACACCTGGAGAATTTTGGACGGAAAGAGGGACACGAGGGACACTTGGAGAGTTTTGGTCCTGCCGTGAGTTGGAATCTTGGCCTCGCTAGGAAACTTCCGAATTTTTTCCGAGAGTAAACCAGTTTGAATTTTTTCTTATTTGCATCTCCTTCAATAGAATCATTATTCTCTGCTGGGACAAGACTTGTTTTTGAGAATTCCTCATTATTTATAACATTTGTGTTTTCACTTTGGTCTTGTTCATTTTGAGTCAAAACTGACTTTGTTGGTGACTGTTTAGAACCAGATTCTAACATTAACTTGTGTTGAATCTAGAAAAAATCTTCAGTCACCAAATTTTCTATTTTATCCCAAGTCGGATCTTCACTGTTTCTCTCCCCTTGAAGAGGAGACCTAAAAAAAGGTTTTGTTTCAAAGAAAGACACATCCATAGATACAAACATTTTTTAAAAAATAGGATCATAGCATTTGTAGCCCTTTTTTGTTGGTGCATGTCAGGCCTCCTGTGAGGAAGGTCTACACCAGGAGGACCAAGGGTGAACAGGTGGGAGACTCAGGCCCAAATGAAACGGAAGAAAGGGGTTTGGTTGTCAAGGAAGGCCCACCTGGGAATTCGAGTCTGGCTGAAGGAGGGGAAGCCGACGTGGGAAGTTAGTTAGAGAATCTGGGGGGTATTTGAAGGTAGCAACGAGGGCTGTGAAGGGTGAATATTTTGCATGAGCTAGTCGTTGGGAAATTGTTGGTCCTCGAAAATCCCTCTCTATCCTTTTCCTATTTCTGTAATTTCCATTTTCATTGCATTGTTGAGCTACAAGTCAAGCTCCTATCTGTATTCTGGTGATTGGATTCAATAAAATAACTATTCAGAGGAATTCTTCCATTTCGTAACAGTAAATTCTTAGTCGACAGATTAGGATCCTATCAATTTGGTATCAGAGCCAGCGATCCATGGCGCAGTACACTCCCACGGCGAGCACTACCGAGCGCGTCTCCAGTTTAGAAGGTCTCGAGTCAATCAGGGAGACTGTTCAGTTGATGGGAGCTATGGTGGACCACGTACCTCAGCTACAGGAAGATGTTCATGCTCTGGGAATTCAGGTAGGGGATGTGCAAGGGGCCCTCCACCGCTTGGAGACAATGTTAGGACGCCACCTCGAGGCTCAGATTCCAACACCGCCGCGTCGGGAGGTGGGACGTGACAGGGAACGGAGGAGGCAGAATGAGTCTCCGGACCAGGGCCGCAGACGGCATGAGCACTGAGGAAGACACCTAGAGCTGCCGATCTTCCAAGGTGACGACCCATATGGGTGGGTGTTCTGAGCGGAGCGCTAGGAGGACCAAGGGTGGACAGGTGGGAGACTCAGGCCCAAATGAAACGGAATAAAGGGGTTTGGTTGTCAAGGAAGGCCCACCTGGGAATTCGACGTGGAGAAGACTGCATTTCGAACGCACGAAGGGCACTATGAATTCTTGGTCATGCCGTTTGGTTTGACCAACGCTCCAGCAACGTTCCAGGCGCTTATGAACAAGGTATTTCAACCCTATTTGCGCCAATTCGTCTTGGTTTTCTTCGACGATATTTTGATCTATAGTCGAACGTGGGAAGAACACAAAGAGAACCTCACGGTAGTCCTGGGCGTTCTACGGAGGGAGCAGCTGTTCGCTAATCGGAAGAAATGTGTTTTTGGGCAGCAACAATTGGAGTACTTGGGGCATGTGATCTCAGCAGCAGGGGTGGCAGCTGATCCGGCCAAGGTGGAGGCTATCTTATCCTGGCCCACACCCAAGAACGTACGAGGAGTCAGGGGATTCTTACGATTGGCTGGTTACTACCGCGTTTTGTTTAGAATTTTGGAAGGCTGACTGACCTGCTCAAACGTGGTGAATTCCGGTGGACCCCAGAGGCGGGGGCTGCCTTCGAAGCACTTAAGCTTGCTATGACTACTCTCCCAGTCCTTGCAATACCGGATTTCTCCAAGCCATTTATGGTTGAAACAGATGCGCCTGGCTCGGGAATTGGGGTAGTGTTAATGTAGGGGGGTAAGCCCATTGCATTTTTCAACAAGGCGCTCTCAGGCACTTCTAGGTTCGGGTCAGTCTATGAACGATAACTCATGGCGGTCGTGTTGGCTGTCCAAAAGTGGTGCCATTACCTACTTGGCCGGCACTTCGTGGTGCGCACCGACCAACAGAGCCTCTGGTTTCTCATGGACCAGCGGCTGTTACCTCCGGAACACCTCCACTGGGCTATTAAGCTCTTTGGGTATGACTTTGAGTTGCAGTACAAGCAAGGGGCGTCGAATCGAGTGGCTGACGCACTTTCTAGGCGAGAGGCAAACACTACAGTGGAGTTAGTGCCCATCTCTATTCCGCAGCTGGTTAATTGGGCTGTGATTAGACGGGAACAACAACAAGACGACGAATGCGCTGCTTTGTTACAAAAACTCGCTAAAGGCGAGGAGTTGGCCGCTGGATGGTCCTTGCATCAGGACCTGCTGTGCTACCAAGGCAGGGTAGTCCTACCAAGGCAATCTCCGTGGATACGACGAATGTTGCGTGAATTTCATGACTCGGCCATAGGGGATCATTCAGGTTTTCTGCGCACTTATAAACGCGTGGCACATAACCTGTTCTGGCAGGGGATGAAGGAAGATATACGTCAGTATGTTGCCAAATGCTCCATTTGCCAACGTTCGAAGTATGAGGCCATGACGCCCGCGGGACTGCTACAACCGCTGCCGGTACCGGAGAGGGTATGGGAGGATATCTCCATGGACTTCATCGGGGGGTTACCAAGGTCGCATGGAATTGATACAATTTTGGTGGTCGTGGACCGGTTGTCTAAGTACGCTCATTTCCTGCCGCTTTCTCACCCGTTCACGGCCAAGAAAGTGGCTGAATTGTTTGTTCGCGAAATAGTCCGGCTCCACGGAATTCCTTGCTCCATTGTCACCGATCGAGACCCCCTCTTCATGAGCCTCTTCTGGCGCGAGTTATTTCGTATGCAGGGAACCAAGTTGAACCGCAGTTCGGCCTATCACCCTGAATCTGACGGCCAAACCGAGGTTGTGAACAGGTGCTTGGAAGTATATCTCCGCCGTTTCGCAACGATCAACCTCGCTTGTGGCTTCACTACTTACCATGGGCGGAATTCTGGTTCAACACCAACTATAACGCGTCCACGCGGCATTCCCCTTTCCAGGTATTGTACGGCCGTGATCCTCCCACTCTTCACCGCTTCCAGGACTCCCCCTCGACAGTGGAAGATGTCAACCTCCAGCTTCAGCAAAGGAATGAGTTCCTCGATATTCTCAAGGGCAATCTAGTGCTCGCACAGCAGCGCATGAAGAAGTTCGCGAATGCTCATCGTCGGGAACTTTCCTTTTCGCTTGGTGATCATGTTCTGCTCAAGCTACGCCCCTATCGCCTCAAGTCCCTGGCCCGTCGACCCAACGAAAAGTTGGCTCCTCGATTTTATGGACCATTTGAAGTCTTGGAGGAAATCGGAGAAGTGGCCTATCGCCTCAAGCTTCCTGTGGTTGCGCGGATTCATTCTGTTTTCCATGTCTCCCAGCTGAAACCTTTCAAAGGTGATGCACTCCAGTACCAACCACTTCCACTGCAGCTCTCGGATGAGTTGGAGTTGCAGGTCGAGCCTTCCAAGGTCCTTCGCGGCAGGTGGACTTCTGTTGGAGGAAAACAGGTTGCTGAAGTGTTGGTTAACTGGAAGGACCTGCCGGATTGGGAAGTCACCTGGGAGCTTCTGGAGGTGTTTCAGGCCCAATTTCCTCATTACAACCTTGGGGACAAGGTTGTCTTCGAAGGGGGGAGTATTGTCAGGCCTCCTGTGAGGATGGTCTACACCAGGAGGACCAAGGGTGGACAAGTGGGAGACTCAAGCCCAAATGAAACGGAAGAAAGGGGTTTGGTTGTCAAGGAAGGCCCACCTGGGAATTCGAGTCTGGCTAAAGGAGGGGAAGCCGACGTGGGTAGTTAGAGAATCTGGGGGGTATTTGAAGGTAGCAATGAAGGCTGTGAGAGGGGTGAATATTTTGCATGAACTAGTCGTTGGGAGGTTGTGGGGTTCCTAAAAAATCCCTCTATCCTTTTCCTATTTCTGTAATTTCCATTTCTGTTGCATTGTTGAGCTACAAGTCAAGCTCCTATCTGTATTCTGGTGATTGGATTCAATAAAATAACTATTCAGAGGATTTCTTCCATTTCGTAATAGTAAATTCTTAGTCGACAGATCAAGATCCCATCAGTGCATATCCTACAAAAGCGCATTTTCTGGCCCTAGGATCTAACTTACTCCGGTTTTGATCATGATTGTGAACAAAGACAGTACACCTAAAGACTTTAATTGGTAATAATTCGGATAAGATCCTAGAGGATGGAAAATTCTGTGAGAAAACTTGCAAAGGAGTTTGAAAATCTAGAGTTTTTGAGGGCATTCGATTAATGATATAGGTTGCTGTGAGAATTGCACCACCCCAAAGGTATTTTGGAACATTATTTGTGAAAAGCAAGGCTCTTGATACTTCTAGAAGATGTTTATTTTCTCTCAGCTATTCCATTTTGTTGAGGGGTGTCATTGCATGAACTTTGATGAATAATACCCTTTTCAATAAAAAAATTCCCCAAAATATTATTAAAAAACTCCTTTCCATTATCACTTCAAAAAATTTGAATTTTCTCATCAAATTGAGTTTGTACCATGGTGTAAAAGTTTTTGAAAACTCCTTCAACCTCTGTTTTTTCTTTTAACAAGTAGACCCAACTTACTCTAGTGTGATCATCTATAAATGTGACAAACCATTTTTTTCCGAAAAGTGTTGGAGTTCTTTAAGGACCCCAAACATCACTGTGGATTAAGGAAAAAGGTTTAGTGGGCTTGTATAGTCGTGGAGGGTAGGGGGATCGATGTTGTTTTGCAAACTTACAAGTCTCACACTGAAATGAATGGATTCTTATTAATAAACAAAGATGGAAACAAACATTTCAAATAATGAAAACTTGGATGGCCAAGTCTATAATGCCATAGCATAATTTCATGATTACTAGAAGTAGACATAGATTCAAAACATAAACTTCGGACTGGTTTACTTGGGATTGTTCCATCTTCAAAAAAATTGAGTCCTCCATTTTCCCTAGCACTGCCAATCATCCTCCACGAGACCAGTTCCTGAAACTCACAATGAGTTGGATAGAAATTAGCTTGACAATTAAGATCTTGGGTTATCTTACTGATAGATAGGAGGTTACATGACAATTTTGGAACATGAAGCACATTATTAAGAGTTATAGGGGGGGAAACTTTGATTGAACCAATCCCGGCTATTGCCGAAAAAGATCCATCAGCAATCTTAATTTTCATGTTTCCTGCACTCGGACTATAAGATGAGAAGAGATGTGAGCAATTTGTCATGTGATCTGTTCCTCCGGAATCTATAATCCAAGGGCTAGAAGAAAGACCGAAACTAGAGAGGGCTGTGACATAAGAATTACCTTGGGTTGCAAGGGAACATGAAGGAGTGACAGAGAATTGTGGAGATTTAAAGAGTTTGTATAGATGCTCTAACTGTTCCTTTGTGAAAGGATGCACCTCCGAGTTGATTGATTGCTCTTGAGAATCATCAGTGGTGGTTTGAAGAGCCCTGCCATTGCCCTCTCGTTTTTTCTTCAAATGCGCTGGTTTCCCGTGAATTTTCCAGCATGTCTCCTTAGTGTGCCATGGTTTTCTACAATGATCACACCATGGTCGCTTTTTCCTTTCTCCTTCCATATCAGATCCTCCTGAATTACGAGAGACTAGTGCAGAATTCTCAGGTTCGAGTGCTGGTGCTGCACTGTTTAGCATGATTCTCCTCCTATTTTCTTCTTGTCGTAATTCTGAAAAAACCTCACGAATATAGGGCAGGGGTTTTCGGCCAAGAATCCTTCCCTTTACCTCATCTAGGCTTCTATTAACTCCTGCAAGAAACATATAGATGCAATCATTCTCTTCACGTTTCATATACCTTGCACAATCATTTGGATTCTCCCACTCATCATCATAGCATTGATCCAGTTCCAGCCAAAGGGTCACCATCTCGTTGTAATATACCGTGATCTCATGGTCTCCTTGCTTGGATTGCCAGAGCTTTGATTTTAATTCAAAGATCTGTGAAGAGTTTTCCAAATCTGAGTATGTTTGCAAAACAGAATCCCACACAGCTTTGGCGGTTGGTAGGAAAATGTTTGGTTTTGCGATTGCTGCCTCCATGGAATTTAGAAGCCATGCTGTCACCCAGGAATTTTCTGACACCCAGGAATTTTCTGACCTCCATTTTTTGAAGCCTGAATCCTTTTCTCCTGGCTGCTTCTCTTCCCCAGTAATATATTCGAGTTTTCCTCTGCCATCGAGCACAAGTTTGACGGACTGTGGCCACTCAAGGTAGTTTTTTCCATTCAACTTTTGAACGAAGATTTGTAAGGAGGAATCAATTGTTATATTATCAACACCAGTATAGAAAGAATTGTCTGTGTTGTTTTCAGAGGTAACCTCAGATGAGGTCTGGGCTCTGTTTACACCGGTCATGGCTGTCTTTGCCATTTTTCCCTTTGGATTAAAACCCTAAGGCTCTGATACCATGTAGGTTTTGAGGAAAAAACTTATTTTCTCTCTTATTTCAATCATGGTAGCATACATCTTATTTATAGGATACATTGTACCCTTGACAGCTCACAAACATCTAACAAAACCAGAAACTATATGAATCCGGAAACTAACTAAAGAGAATCTGGAAACTACCCTATTTCCTAGGAACCTTACCCCAAACTAAGGGATTTGGTCCTTTTATTCAAACACAGAAAAAGTAAACTAGAAAACAGAAAAGTAAACAATTTTATTCTCTATTAGAAAATAAAATCTTCTATTTTCTGACAATCTCAACGCACCAATGAGAATCACAAGGCAAGGAAATAAAAAAATAATAATAAAAAAAAGAGCAATAGAACCTCAGAGTTTTAGTTGAGGGCATACATGAACAAGCTTTGCCTGGTTTTGCTGCTTAGGCGCAGCAGCAAGCAATCTCCTTAAATTAACTTCCGTTTTACTAATTCCCATCACAAAAAGCTACACAAAACAAAAAAATAAAAACTCATCAACTAAGGTTTGAAATTCCAGAGATCGAATGTGAAACAAATATCGTTTGATGAAACAAAACTTAACAACAAAATGACATTTGAAGACTTACCTTTTGTGTTAAATTATACCGAAGTTCAGTATATTTCGGAAAATTTTAGTTCTTAAATTTCCTCGTATTAAGCTCCTCTAACTCCTGAAATCAAACTGTAAATATGAAGAATCTAACTCAGCATAACTGAATTTCAGTAGACAACCAAGGTTGATTTTGATTTTTTTTTTATTTACTTTATATTAATATTTTATTTTTTTAATTTACGTAAGAGGGAGTAAGAAATGAAGGCCTTCATTACCGGCCTCTTTTTAATACATCATGAAGTAAAACACTTTTAGGAAATGAAAACCATTAAAAACCAGTAATAAAAATTTATAAGATTAGTTGTGATAAGAAATAAAAGTAGTTATTGTTAGGAAATACGGGAATTAAAAGCTAGGGAATTAGAGATATGAATTTCTGAAAATCAGAAAATTAATTCCCTGATTATCCTGTATATTCATGTACAGCTGTAGGCTAGAATTAGTCAATGATTTTCTTGCTGTAGGGCTGATTTCTAGGAGCTAATTTCCTGATCATGTAATTATTTTCTTCCTGATTTAGCCTAGGTTGTACACTATAAATTTGTACCATTCTTTGTCTATGAATATGAAAGAATTTCATAATCACTTTCAGTTATTGACTTTTGAAATATAAAAGTAACTGATAAAATGCAATTATCCTCATAAGGGAGAAATTTTTGAAAATAATTGAGAATGAAACGGAGGGAATATTTTTTAATAACTATTCAATAGTAACTGTCTATTTTAGCAGACAACTGCAATCAGATCATAAAAATAAGATTTAACATTAAAAAGCTATTAAAACATATCTTTTAAAGAATTATGAAGATGAGAAAGAGTAACTTATAAGGAAAGTTTTTTTTTTAAATTTTTCTGAAGGACTTATGAGGAAAGTTAATTAATGTAGCATTTAAAAAATCATTAATTTTTCTGTTATTTAATGATAAGAATTAAATACAATGATAAGAAGGTTGTCATCATAATAACTAGATAATATGAGTAAAATTTTAAGAAAAGAACTATTCAAATGCCTATAAGGGAGACTATTTAAACTCTTACATGAAGAGACTAGTGAAACTCAAGAGGAAAGAATATTACACTGACGAAAAAATTGTTATGTACAAGAAAAATATCAGTTGTAACAAATCAGAAGGAAAAAATCTAAGAGTAAAGTATAACTATGATACAAGACAATGGCATAGGTTATTACATACAGATAGACAGCAACATGTGTAACAGAATGCAAGTCAAATGGAAAAATCAATTAGGTAAAGGAACAAGCATAAAACCTTCGCATAATGCAACAAGTGCATAAACTAACTGAAGAAAAAATAAATTCCCAGATTAACAAGGATAAACTCAAAGATATTTTAACAAAAAAAATGCCATATAGTGGGAATACATATGGATTACAGAAGAAGCTCTAACCGAATCTAGTTACCAAACAAAGAAAGAGGAAAATAAACTTAATCTATACAAATCATCGAAAACCATTCACACAGTGCTTAATCCAAATACTTGATCCATAACATATTCCGGTCAGTGTCGATACTACTCTACCATTATGGTATAGACATAAATTAGTCAGAAAAACAAATTGTAGAACTCACAACTTTCTAAAGTAACAGGAAGATAATAAATACATCATACTAAAACAATCAAATTATGCAAAGTAATACCATACTCTAATTGAATTGCCCAAAGAAAAAACAAATTTACATAAACAACTTCTGATGTCAAAAGCTAATTCTTAAAATAAAGCAAAATATGAATAAGTGATGGAAAAAAAAAATACTTGTAAATCCATGAGATGAGACTCAAACCGAGAGGATCCAATTAGTGATTAAAGGCAATGCTGCCTTAGAACCGTACAGAATCACTTCCAATCAAGAGAGATCGGAGATATCACTCAGCACCAGACAAGAGTTGAACACAACTTTCAAGATAAGTAATGGATTGAAAGTTAAAGTAGCATATGTATTTTCCATAGGCAGCAGAAGAGAAGACAAAATTGATTAGATAGACAGAAAAATCACCACAAAGATTATAGGAAAACGGTTACAAAGGATTCAAAAATGGAAAGGTGACATAATACACCAAAAAAGAGATAATTTGTTAGATTTCTCAAACAAACATATCAAAAATTTCAATAAAATCATATATATATATATATATATATATACAGACCTTTTAAAACTCAGTAACGCAGGGACCAGAATGAGAGCAATCGAAGGTGATGTTACTTTCTCGGGGGTTTCTTTGAAACTCAGCAGAGAACTCTACCCTCAATTCCTCGTTTCATTTGTACGAATTAGGGCGTGAACGGAAAGTATTATTCCGAGATCAAAGACGACAACTTTACCAGATTCTTAGACGAGAGCAGCGAAATCGAAGAAGTAGATTTGCTGCTGCTGCTGCTGTAAATGTAATGTAAACCTTTGTTGTTGTATTTCTGAGTTTGGCGATTCGTATTTATGGATTGAGAATTATCATTTATGATTCTAATTTTTAAAATGGGTAGTTTATTTAGAATTATTATTTATGATTTTAATTTTTAAAATTTAAGTAAATATTTATTTTTAAATTTAAAATTATTTTTAATTTATGTGTATTTTTTATAAGAGAAAACACTATAACGAGTCATAAATCATGATCTGAATCATAGCACGAATCCTTACTTTAAACACATCAAATTTTTTATGAGAAAAACACTATAAAAAATTATAAACAAATATTCTCTAATTATTGTGTCAAAATTATTCTACCAAATTCTCATATATTAATTTTATTCAGCCAAAAAAAAAAGATTCTCTTATATTAATTAATTAATTAATTTTAAATCATTAATTTTATTTACAAAATATTATTATTTAATTTGCTTTTTAAACATCACTTGCTAAGTTGTTATTTATTTTTGCTAAAGAAAATGTATGAGTAATGCTAGAGTCACCAACGTAAATTTTAATTTTTGTGTACTAATTAATGTGAAAATATTTTAAACATCCACTAATATAAAAATAACAATTTACATACTACATTAATTAATGCACAAACGTTTAATAAGTTTAATAAAATTGGTGTTGGTGCTCTAACATTATTCATGTCAGTATTTCTACATTTTTTATCAACCTATACAATCTTACATAAAATAAAGAGAAAGTACAACAAATAAGCAATTTTATAGAGAAAGTAAAATAAATAGTAGATTTATAGTAAATAATTGAAGTAAATAGCATATTTTAAAACTATTTAAAGTAAATAGCAGTTTATCATTAAATATTCTATTTACAATTACGGATTTTTTTCCACGTAAATTTTCTTTTTACATTGGTAAAATATTTTTCTATGTAAATAAAATTTTTTTATCATGTAAATTATTTTTTACGAGTCTTAATTGTTCCATTTACAACTAGTAAAAAGATTTTTTCCACATAAATTCTTTTTCCATTAGTAAAATATTTTTCCATGTAAATAAATATTTTTACCACACAAATCATAAATGAAAAACTTACACAATAAACTACTATTTAAAATATGTTATTTACTATATTTAATTTCATAAATATGCTAATTACTACAATTTTTGTATTTTCTTTATATATGTCAATAAAGCAAGAAATTGGGTTGCGTGGCCATTTCTTTACCCAACCCAAAATTATTAGCTCGAGTTTTTGAATATTAAGCAAATAGCTTATCATTTAGGGTCCGTTTAGTTCGCTGATTCGAGTTTTTAATTCGAGTTGAGATGTGATTTTATGTGAGAACTTTTTACTGTAGCAAAAAATTTAGATGTGATTGTTTGTGAGAGCTTTTTACTGTAGTAAAACTTGAATTCTAAACTCGAATCAGCGAAATGAACGGGGCCTTAATATATATTTAAGAAATTTTCTAATTTAACCTATCTTCTCATCCTTCTTCTTCTTCTCAGGAACTCTTTGACGTTACCTTATTTTTCCTCCTCTTTTCTGTAATCTCCAATCTCCAATCTCCAATTTTAGCTAAAGAGGAAATTAATTAACCAAAAATCAATGAAAAGATGATGTCAGGAAGAATGCTATTAGGGTTGCGACGACGGCGCTCAGTTGTGATCTCCTTTTGCGTCGACAACTTGTGATCTTTTTATCTCCTCAAGGGCAAAATCTATACTAGTCTTGAAAATCCATCACAACTGCATTGAGGGGTGTTGGTTTTGTGGTGTGGGAAATACTTGTTGAAAAATGTCGTCGTCATTTCTTCCCACGTGCCAATAGACCTGGGTCTTAGAGAATACAACAAACTTTTGGCCTTATCCTTCAGAGAGAAAGGGAAAAACTTTAATCTGACGGTGTTTGGGCCTCAGCACGGCTGTGGAAGGTGGCCACCACCTCTTCAAACTTCTGAATGTGTACATATGGGTTCTCATTCTCTAACCCATGAAAGGTTGGTAATAATGCAATCATGCCCGGCTTGAAATCCATAGTCGGTGCATTTGGTGGGAACATGATGCAAGATGGGGTGGCCGTACGCGTTGGGTGCAGGTAATCTTGCAACGTCCTCTGCTGAAGAGTGTGGAGACAGAGGCATAGAAGATGAGTCGAATAAAATTTCACTAGGGGTTTCAATGTATGGACGTTGAGCAAATCTCCCTAGTTCATCTCTATATCGATGCATTCACCATAAGCGGCTTTTTTTAATTTTTAATTTTTAATTTTAATTTTTAAATCAAAATAAAAGAAAATAATTATATAGTAACGTAAATTGTAACCACCGAGAGTGCTCCCAGTAATGACTATAGCTTTTGGCCCAATGAATAGCCTCCTAGACATAGCAACATTTCCAGAAAAGTTTAGTGGGGCAAGGCCCATTTAAGCACTAACTTTTCTCGACAGAACTCTTTCAGATTGTACTCTTCACAAAACTACACAATTAATTCAAGAACAACTTTTAAAAGAATTTAAATTTTATTGGATAAATTATGAAATGGAATCTAAACGATAGAAACTACTCCTAAAGTCAAAAGCCTAAATCTAACAAATTATGAAACCTAAATTAGGAATTTAAATTAGTTAACTAATCACTATTTAATCACAATCCTAAAAATTAATAAAAACTTAAAAAGAAAAATTAAATTAAGCAATAATATAATAGTCAACAATTAAAATATACAAATGGGGAAACAAAATAAAATCAAAATTTATCAAAAATAAAAGATTACAAAATCAAATCACAAACAATTTTAAAACTAAAAAGGAAAATAAAATTACCAATAAAATTAAATCCTAAATTTGCTTCTAACAATGTAAAAAGGAAACTAAAGACACGTACAGGTAAACAAACAAACTAAAAATAATAATAAATATCAAATCTAATCAACAAAACTTGCAGCAAACTATAAAAATACTAAGGGCTTGTTCGGTTACATTTTTAACTTATGGTGATTTGAGTGTAGATTTTGAGTTGAATTTGAGTTATAATTTGAGCTAAAGTTGTAACTTGAGTTTGTGTTTGGATGTGTACATTTGAGTTATGATTTGAATTGAGAATCTATTTGAGTGGGTCAAAACTTGAATTTGTATTTAGAAAGTATTTTAATAAAAACTCAATGGTGATGAAATATTTTAATAGGGTATATGGGTGGGGTTTTATTCGTCTCTTTGTTGTGAACGCATAGAAAAAAAATCATCTCAATCGGAATTAAAACGAAAAAGTTATGACGTTTTTAAGAATAGAAAAAATATTGTTCAGGTTTGGTACTAGGATTTAAATCAAGGTGATTCTAATCATGATTATGAAACTATAATTCAGAATCAGGGGTTTGAATCACCTTGAATCAAGAGGGGGGTTATTTTAGAATCATGAGCGATTCTGGTTTAAAACATCACATCAGATTCTGAATCATGATTCAGAATCATCCAAACCAAACACTGATTATGAATCATGATTCAGAATCACTGTAAACAAACACTGATTCTAAATTAGGATCCAGAATTATGGTTCTGAATCCATCTACCAAATGCCCCCTTAGTCAGTAGATATAGACACTGTCAATATGTAAAATATACTGAGATGAGTATGCATAGATAAAATTGTATTTAGGTGACACAAGCAATGATGTTAAATCTGATGGTTGAGATCTTGATGAATCTTGAATCAAGGGCTAGGATTTAATCTAGTAAACATAAAACAAAAAAATTGGGGTGCCAAGTTGGCGCCACCTGGATCTCCACAGTAAACACAAGAGAATCTAGCAATTTGCACAGAATTTACCCCTGCCGGCATGTTCATTGCTTTTACCATATTCATCAAGGATGACGCTTGAGCTGAGAGTGCAGTAATGGCATCAACTTCATGAATTCCGGTTGCCTTCCTAGCATTGAGTCTCTCGGTTGGCCATTGATAATTGTTATTGGCCATCCTTTCCAAGATCTCGTAGGCTTCATTGTAAGACTTGGCCAAAATAGCTCCACCAGCTGCGGCATCAACTATAGTCCTTGTTTGCCCATTGAGGCCATTATAAAAGGTCTCCATTTGAATCCAATGAGGGATCACATGATGAGGGCATTTCCACAATAGCTCTTTGAATCTTTCCCATGCTTCATACAGAGATTCCCCAGCCACTTATTGGAATGAGGTAATTGTTGGGAATGGTGTCCTAGAAGCATAAGATGTAATAGGATATTTATTATTTATTTAATAAAAGAGTTTATTAATCAATTTTATGTGTATATATTTGTGAATATTTTATGAATATCAATGAAAATTCCATTATTATTTATGTAACCTTAAACATTGTATATAAGTGTTATATACGAGAGGATAATGTTTAAGGATAATAATCAAAAAGCAATGTTCATAATGAATTTAATTAAAGTTCAGAATTTTTAATTAAAACATTATTAATATATGTCATTCCCATTTAGAATGGAACGGTGTTATCCGCACTGTTGATATGGCGAGATATTGAATGAGTATATTTCGCATAATGAGATTATGTGGAACAAGGATACAGACACAATATGAATTTATAATAATTTCCGTTAAGTATAGAAATTCTAATTGAGTCTACCGATGGGCATATATAGAATGATCTTAATCCTGAGTTCCTAACAAACTCCTATTTATGGTTTTGTGTCTTTTGATTTACTCGGTACGGATTCTGAGA
>NW_010359472.1:807286-836163 GCF_000414095.1 Morus notabilis | reverse complement strand
AATTTTAGAATTACGGAATTCTAAAATTAAATACTTGGAAATAATTAATTGAGAATTAATTATTATTTAAATAATGTGATTTTTTAAATTTGAATTTGAACACATCTAGATTTATCAATTTAAATTTATTTGATAAGTTGTTCAATTTAGAATTCAAATTAATTTAAGTTTGACTTAAATTGGAATTTAAATTTGAGTCAAAATTGAACTACAGGATAAATGATGATTTTCTCTTCCTTCCCTATCTGATATTGGCGCCACACAGGGATGAGAATCCCCTTAGAATGGCCGGCCATATAGGATAGAGAAAAAGAGGAGTTTTGGTTTAAAATTCAAATAAGAGATAATTAACAAGATTTATCTTAGAGATAGAGATTGGATTCCTTCTAGAAGTTTGACTTCTACTCTATAAATACTATTTTTGAGACAATTTTCGGAATGGTTTTTTGCCCTAATTTTAGAGGTAGCCGAAATTTCTCTATAGAAATTTTGGAAACAATTTTTCAGCCCTAAGAGTTAAGGCTGGCCGAAATTCTCAAGAGAGAAAGGAAGGAAAAATTTTTCTCCAAAAATTCCACATCGTGCATGCGATGGTGTTTGTGGAAATTCGAGTGTTTATTGTAACCCGTTTTGTCTCATGTGTGCCCACACACACGTCTTCGTGGATTATAGGAATTGACGTGGAAGACATTGGTTTTCTAAACACAAAGATTGGAGCAAGGACTGTTCGTGGTCAAAGAACTCAAGTTATCATCCGAGTCGGCTTCCAGGTATTTTTCCTGATTGAGTTCTTAATAAATGAATTAATGAGATTAATTTATTCGTGCATAAATTAATATAATCTATAGAGTATCTCAAAAGTTTTATGAAAATTTTTGTTATACACGATCCGCCTCTTCCCCCCGCACCACCACGCTTCCGCAGCCGGATTCGATTCGGCAACCAACAGTAATGTCATTTCTGAGCTTGGCATTCTTGGTTGGAGGGAAGTATTTCATGAGGAACTTTTTCGCCAAATTTTTCCATGTCCCAACTGAATCCAATGGCAAAGAATTCAGCCATGTTTGAGCTCTATCCCTCAAGGAATAAGGGAATAGCTTTAACCTTAATGCGTCTTCAGTCACCCCTGGTAGTTTGAAAGTATCACTCACCTCCATGAATTGTCTAAGATGGAGGTGAGGATCTTCAGTTGGCATCCCACTAAACTGCCCGATGATTTGGAGCATTTAGAACATCACCGGCTTGAGCTCGAAATGAAGTGCCTGAATTTTTGGCCTCACTATGTCGGCATTAAGTCCATGCAAAATAGGCACGGCATATTCACGAATAGTCTTGTCTCTGTCATCTACCAGTACTGGCTTGGGGACAGGATTGTTGGCATTTACTTGCTGCCCATTGTTTCCCAAATTTGCTGCTGTTGCCTCTGCCATACCTTTGACAACAGCCAAGCCTTGTTGCGCCCTTCTCCTAGCTAAGAATGTCCTTTCAATTTCTTGATCTAAGGGCAGCAACTCGCGGTCTCGCTGGTTATTCATGCAAAGAATTCCAATAACTTGAAATGTGACCGCAAGCCAAGAGAATGAGAATAAAGTAAACAAAATGAAAGCAAAATAACTTCTATAAATACTTTCAATGATTTCAATCCCCGGCAACGGCGCTAAAAACTTGTTGTGTGAATCCGCAAGTGCATAGATCGTACAAGGTAATAAAGTGTACCGAAGTACATATATCGTCCCACAGAGATTGAATCACCCAAAATATGTGTTGGAAGTTATGTAATCAACAAATCAAGTAAAGAAAGAGTTTAACAAAAATTCACTAAAATGATGTAAAAAAAATGGATACAAAATAAATGCAATCAAAAGTGACTAAAAATAGCAACATCGTAATTATGGTTTGTAAATCAATGATGAAAATGAGCTAGGTCTCCTAACTTCTAATTACAAGTCTAACGGAAAATGTTACCAAAATGCTACATCATTTACTACCCTGTTAACATAAACTCCTTTACTGCATAAAATTCTTCTGAATAAATTATGACTAAGGTTCTTTAAACCATTTTCAGCATATTCCTATGTGAATCTAGTTCTCAGAATGTAGATCTAAGCTCAGGTTTCTTCAAGTTGTGCAAGGTGAATAATATATTCCTACATCATCCACTAATCAACAACTAAGCAAGGTAATTGAACAAGCATCATTCATGTTAGATCTGATTAAAACTAGCCTTTCCAGTATTAATCTTAATCTTGTATCCTAAAATTGATGGCCAGTCAAGAATAGAAATATGCATTAATACACATGAATGAACAAGAATAGTAACTCAATAGCATCTCAGAAACAAATTGTCAATCTTACAACCTTAGTTCCATTAGTAGACCTAGCTAAAACAAATTAGTTCATACTGAGATTTACAAGATCTTAAATTCTAGAATATTCCATGGCTAGATTAATATCCAAATAACGAAAGAGAATTAAGCTAACAGAAAGAAGAAAGAATTTCAACTGGATCTTGGATTTCTCTTTGTCTGGCCTTGATTCCTCCAACCTCCTGCCTTCTTCCCTTCTCTCACGTCTCTGGTACTTTCTTCTTTTTCTCTCGAGCAGGTACTCTTTGTGTTATCTTTTTTTTTTTGAAGGAGTGGTACTGTGTTTTCTATTTCCTTCTATTTTTTTTCTCTTGCCCTTGGTGGCTGCTTTTCTCTCTCAAAAAACACTTCCTTCTTAGGACAAAAAAAGGGCTGAGATGTCACTTGATGATGGATGCAGTGGACCACAATGACACCCGCTCAACCAGCTCACACGGGTTTTTTTATCTGCTTCCTCCAAGTAGTGCGCTGATGTTATCCACGTGCCAGCTGTTCCCAGAATGTTGCAGCAGAATGTTGTAACATTCAGCCCAAGAATTTCCTGCAAAGTGCACAAACAAGTCTTAGTCAACTTTCTACCTCATTTTAATTCAAAATCCTCCAATTTACTTCATGAAGAGCATAAATACAGAATTCAGCCATAGTAAGTGTAAAACTTGAAAATTTTAAGTTAAAGCACAAAAGAAACCAATAAAATCACTCTTGGTCAAGTAACTTTTGAGCTACAAAACCATTAGATAACTCTAATTTCTTAGAGTTATCACCCGCTATGGGCCCGACAGCCTAAATGGGAGTTTCAAGTCAGGCCAGACTGACCCATTATTTCCACTTGGCTGTGCCAAGATGGCATGACATTTACAATGTATTTTAAGAAAAAATTTTAAAAATGATGTGTTCAGACTGACCCGGCCCGGTCCGACCCAAACACTTAAGTGGACTGGGCTGGGCTGGCACTGAGCCAATAATGTCGGGCCTCAGACCGACTCATTTAGCCTACCCAAACTTGCAGCTCTAGTGCCACCCTAAGAGAAAAGGAGAGAAAAAATTTGTTCTCTTATACAAGAAAGCCATCAAGTCAAGATAATAGCATGCATTAAGAAATAATACTATATATAGCAAGAGGAAATAGAAGGACCTTGGGTTAGTGTTAGGTTCTCACGGAAGAGGCAAAAAGGGGGAATTAGAGTTTAGCATGTTGGATAATAGGATGTAAAGAAGAATCATTTCCTCACTACTTATGGACAAAGAGGTGTAAAGTAAGTTCAAAATTTTCCTCTCTCCTCCCCCTTGTACAACCGGCCCCCTATGGGGATTTTTGTGCCCAAAAAAAATTGTTGCAATTTAGTCTCCATGAGCTTAGTCTTTAAATAGATGGGGGTGAAATCAATTTCTACTCTTTTCCATTTTCTCCCTTAAGCCAAAAGTGCAAGAAAACTCCTCTTTTCTCCCTCTTTATAGTAGTTTTGTCTCTCTCTCTCTCTCTCTCTCTCTCTCTCTCTCTCTCTCTCTCTCTCTATTTATCTCAAAATTTTCTCCTCAATCAAGCCTCACAATCCTCCATCTTAATTCTTTGTTGAGGATCCAAATCTTCAAGAAGGTTTAGGTAAGAAAGCTCTAAGTTTGAAATGTGTTATTTTGGGTCCATTCTTTTTATTTTCTTCAACAAGTTTTAAGACGTAATTTCTTCTCTTAGAGGGCTGCACCAAGAGGAAAACTAGGAATCTCAAGACATCCTAAGCTCAAACCTAAGGTAAATATCTCAAGAAAACTAAATCTTAAGAGATTGTGTTGTTTTCTGAAAATGTGATGTACTTTGTAGGTTATTTTACCTCTAGAGTTATGATTTTGGTTAGTTGATGAGATTAACATGTAGTGGCTGTCTCTTAGTGTTTAGACCTAATTTTTAAAGGTTAGGAATATGAAAATAAAGTAAGGAAAATGATTTTGTTGGAGACCAGCAATAATCTTGTAAACAATACAAAGTTTAACTAGTTTAATATGAGATCTATCATTTGGCATGAGAAATGGTTGTTATGGCATGAAAATATGAGCTTCAAATATTGATATGTTAGTTATTGAGGTTTGGAAGTTTTGTACAAAACCGGAAACTTTTCAATAATGAAACGTGGATGAAAATGCCCCTAGATATCAAAAAGTGTAAATTGTGAAGGACGTCCTAGATAGAAACCAAATTAGGCTCATGTAATAGAAAATTTGTATATATAGATGAATGGAGAAAGTTTTGTGTTTTAAGGTTTTACAGATTCTGCCCCAATAGAGAGTTATCGCATCCGAAAGATCTGTTGACCAAACATTGACCGAGGTCAAAATAGTCCAAATAGTTAAAATTAGCCTTTGACCCTATTTGGTATTTTTTTCTTCATAGGAAAATGAACTCATTTGTGAAGAAAAATCTAGACTGACCCCAAAAGGCAAAAATGTCAAAATTCTCGTCAATAGGGTCAAAATCTTAGATTCTTGAAAAATTTAAAATATTCTTGGGCCTTATAAAGAAGTAGAGAGCTTAAAAAGTCGAACTTAGAACCTTTAAGTCACCTAGAAAGCTGTTAAGGGCAAAACGGTCATTTTAACTGCAAAAGGGCAAAATCGTCAAACGAATGTCGAGCTTCGAGTTTTAGCTCCAAGTCCTTAAGGACAAAATGCTTGAAACAAATAAATATTTTTGGTTCATACTCTTAGAATTGCCAAAACCCACTAGGGGTTAAATGGTAAATTTTTCAAAGAATAAAAGAGTCAAAAAATCTGAGTCTAACCTATTCCTTTAGAAGATCAGAGATAACCCTAATTTAACCCAACTATGTTAGAGAATTCAAATGGACCCAAAGGCCCAAGTAGAAACTAAAGGTTACTTTAAGGCCCATTCGGTTCGCTAATTCGAGTTTTTAATTCGAGTTGAGATGTGATGTTGTGTGAGAACTTTTTATTGTAGCAAAAAAGTTAGATATGATTGTTTCTGAGAGCTTTTTGCTGTAGGAAAACTCGAATTCTAAACTTGAATCAGCGAAAAGAACGGGGCCTTAGTTTTTACCAAGAGAAATTTATTAGGTGAAAAGTTAAAGCCCAAGTCCCTAAGGCCCAATCCTATCTTTAGATGTGTTTAAGGTTAGGAAAAATTGGTGAACTCACCGTTGAATATAGTTCTTTGACTAAATGATATTAATAAAGTGTAAATGGTAAAAATCTAAGAGTCATGCATTCTGAAGAGTATTTGTCTCTTTTTCTCTTAAGTTAAGGGTGAATCTAAAATAGATTTAAAGGGCAACCTTATAGTGGACTGGGGGTAAACTTACGATAAATTAACTTAATTAATTTTTGAGGATGAATATAGTTATTTGATTGATTAATGATAACCGATTTAAGTATTAATAGGGAATAATTAACCAAAGTTGGTTAATAAAACGTAAAGGGAATTAACGAATTAATTGGTAACAAAAATTAGTTAGTTATGGCAAATGTGATTTAAATCACAAGAAGAATAATTAATTGAATTGATTAAACCTAATAGACATCCATAAGATGAGACCTCTAAGACTTAAGCAAATTAAGTTCAGCACTTCAATAATGAACTGATAGTGAGTTATCGATACTGTTTGAACATAGAGGATACAACTTTACGAGAGTGGGTTGCTATAAACGCTAAGCTCTAGGACACAAATGAGTACAAACCTCACTTACAACATGAATAGTTTTAAAAGATATGCTTGTTGTATTGTTCACCTTGTGTACATCCATTTTCTATGATTGACAAGTATGATAATGAATATGTGCATGTTACGAATGATAATGATAATGTTTTAAAGAATGTTGCCTCTTTTAAAGTATGTATTATGTCATATTTTTGTGTCATGATCATAATCGTATGGTGATAGGTTTCCTAACATATATCAAACTATACCTTGCTAATTAATGCTCGTTATTGAGTATAGTGTCAGTAAGGGTTATTCCTACTGAGGATTGGTCGTAATTAATAAGTTATTGATTTTGCAAAACAAGAATGTAAATAAAAAGGGGATTTTGGAATATTAATCTAAGTCAATAGATGTAACACCCCTAATATGGCTCTACATTATCCAATTAGTCATATTAAGTAGTGTTACTTCTTAACCTTCCTTTAAACTTAACCTAACATGTTATAAGTATTAAGTATGAAAATGCGGGCAAATTTGAACTTTTAAAACTTCCTGATTAGCAAAGAAAAATATATGTAATACACTCCAACAGCTGGCCAAACATATACAATATAACACATCTATAAAAAATAAGCTCAGCCTTATACTATGTATACCCCCACGGGCTCACACAATTCCTAAGTACAACAAGGGCCTCCAAAATACAGGTCAGCTAGTCCGTAAACATCTGTCTCGGTCCTCAGGATTGCGCCAGCCAACCATCTAGTCCACAACTAATGCTGGGATGTACCCTCATCTGCATCACCATAAAAATAAGTGAGCTAAAGCCCAATAAGTAGAATAATGCATGATATAGCAACAATGAGAATATGCATGAACTCATGACTCGTTAACATCATACATTTTAACTTTTCATTCATTCTTTTATCTTATGCGCATAATTACTTAGACAGGGTGGTATCCCAGATACCTCATTGGACCTTGTGGGCACAACATACATAACATCGAATGTCGTCGTGTGGGGCAAAATACATTTTTCACATTTAAAACCAATTCTTCCTCGTGATTATCGAGGAAGCTTCCCACACCGTAAGTCTCTATTGAGACAAATATCCTTCGACCTAGTGATCACAAATTATATTATAAAATGTCGTCACATGGGGCTAATCATAATAAACACAAATCTTTTCCCGTGATCATTGGAGAAGCTTCCTGTGCCGCAAGAGGTCCTGCAGTCTCCTTGGAGACACAAAACACGTTAAAAACTACACAACCATCATTTAACTCTCTCTTTTCTTTTAATATTCATTCTTTTCATTTTGTGTTCAATGGTACATATCTTTACATCATGTCATGCATGCATGGTTATGCTAACATCAATAACACATGTCTCGTATACTCACATATCCCAACTTTGAATTACATAGCATATGCATGACTTTTTTGGTGACACATGTCATATTCTACTTACCTCAAACCTTAGAACTGATATTGAGGCTCTCTGGTATCCTCTCAGGGAATCCGGTCTTCCACTCATCTAAAACATTGAGTATTTTAACTAGCATTATCACCCGACCAACAATGACTAACAATTATGCATTAAGGAGCTCATTTTCCTAATTTTTACTAATTTTTTTTAAATATTTTAATAATTAAAATATTATTTTAAATATTATTTTAAGTGACAACCATAAAAAATAGAGGTTTACAGGATTCAAACGCAAGAAACGGCACCAAAACCGGACTCTAAGACCCTGAAAACCCTTGACTAGGCCATTTGGCATAGTGAGGCTGTGGCCTGGCCAAGCAACCCTAAGGGCTTGCCTGGCTGGGCACCCCTGGCCTTCTTTTGCGCACATAGGCATGCTCAAGTGGCCTGTGGCGAGCGCCCACTGGGCCCAAGCATGTGCCTGGTGTGGCTTGGTGCACGGGCATCACCAAAAAATGGCCTAACTCCCTCATTTTTTATCCAAATTGAGTCAATTTTTTTTTCTAAAAATTTTGGCAGAGTTTCTCCTTCAACTTAACACTTTCTAAAGCATAAAAACACCTATTTTTTAACTTAAAAATTTAAATTCACCAAAATTCACAAAACATCTTAAAACCACAAATTCATCCAATACCACAAAGTGGACCAGCCTCAGGTTTTAGGTTATAACTCCCAAATTAAATTGAATTTGCCAAAAATGTTTTAGTGGCATTTAGTTAACATATAAATGAGCATTCCCTAAGAAATTCATATCAAAACAAGCTTCCTAGCCTAGGTAACCAAGTACAAACCTGAATCGGTTTTGAAACAGTCATCTTTCTGGACAGCTTCCACAAACGAACCTCAAACCACCACTGTCCTATTGAATTTGCTTATGCACTTTCCAAAAACATGTTCATGATGCTATATAACATAAATACTAAAGATCTAAATCATACCTTCAGAGATTATGAAAACAACATGTCTGACAGATTAAAGCATTCCACAAGCAATCGGCAGAGCCTCAACCAACTGGTCTTCTTTGCTATTCTCTTTTCAATGATCGAAGTGCGAGTGGACACACGTCATTCAATCTCCCCTTGTTATTCTTGAACTCCTTTCAACCACAAGAGAGCCAAAAGAAAAATAGTTCTTGAGATTTAAACAAATTTTCCTCTCAAGAACCCCTACCAATAGCCCCTACGAAGTCTCTCAAGTGATCTAATCAATAATGAGACTTACTGGGCTATTTATAGAGTTTAGAAAGTCATATTCCCACAATAATTAGGTTTTTCAAAGTTAATTTCATGTACAGAGTCGATTTTGCCACGTCAGCGCGTCTCTACGCGTTACCACCGGTCGACCGGTCCCTGTAGTGTATAAAACTACCGATCGACCGGTCCCTATAGTTTATAAAACTACCGGTTGACCGGTCACTATTTTGGAAACTTGCACAGAGCCTCAGTTTTGATTCAAGTAGCCCAATATAGAAGTTGTTTGATCAAAACAGTCATATAAGTCTTCTAAAAAAAAAAAAAAAAACTCAAAACAATTTTCAACCAATTTATCTAGAATTAATTTATCCATTACTTCACGCGATAAATTACTCACATTGACTTTGAACCTTTAATGGAAATAACATAAGTTAGCAATATGTAGGAAATACGCCGTATCGTATCAGGAAATTATATGAGCTAGCAAAGGGACCTGATTGACATATATAGATCAAGCTCCTATAATCATAACAGTATTTGTTAACCAACAAGTCCATCTCATGATTATAAACTCTAACCCTACTCCACTAAAAGTCTAGAGCTGCACTCTCGATCCATATAGTATATTTATAAAACTCCGAATAGCTCTCGTCCATGACTCATTATATTAGCGTGTCATCCCCATAGGATATCCATAATCTACTTGAGGCCAAGTTCTGTTTTACCTTCCCGATTATATTGATCTTATGTTCTCATTATCACTCCATCGAAAAAACCACTATTCATACCAATACAAATAGTAAACCATTAGATAACAGAAAGTAGTCTAATGGCTGAGCGCTCATATTTTCCAATCCCCGAATAATGCCATAAGAGGATATCATTGATTCTTTATAGGAGCTATCGATTCCCTATCTATGATACATACACAACAATCATAGCCCCAACGTACCGGTAAGCGTAACTTTACATAATGTTAGGATATCTCCTTTTGGTATATAAAGGGATAGAAGTCAAGCATACGGGTTTATTATTCATCTCAAAATTAAGATAACCACATATAATTTGTCAAAAGTGAATTGTTTTATTCAAACGAAATTATTAATTATGAGAATACAACTTTAGTCCGATCCAATTAAGATTCCACCACCAAGAACTATATAATTGTCTCTACGCATGGAGTCCCACCTCCGACAACCAAGACAAGCTGTCTTCATTAGGAAGTAGACAACATAAAAATCTTTACATGAATAAAGTGCCCAATTTTATTCCTTTGATTACGGATCATATTCTTTAGACTATCATCTTTAGATTCGTGTCTTCTGATGTTCTTCTCATTACATGCATCATCTAAAGACTTAGAATGACAGTTTCAGACTTCTAGTTTGCTTATCATACATTCAACTAATATGAATGTAAAGAGAACAATACGTAGATATATGAAATAAATAAATCTTTATTAGTAGTCAAAATGTCTCAAAATACATTGTTACTTTTATTCTTAAGGGTATAAACGCTAACAAAAGACTGCTAGAGTTTTTTTTCCAACCACACTTAGATATGAGTATGATTTGAATTTTAAGGTAAAAACAAACCTTACAACTAGTAATGATTAATTTATGCTAAGAAGTGACGGTGCATAAATAGGGTACTTACTATTTTTTTGATTAATAGGTAGAGTATTTCTATTATTAAAAGGAAGATGTTTGATAATAACAATGATTTCATTGATATGAACACTATATTTTATAATTTGGGCAATCAAAAAATAAGAAAAAATAATATGAAAAATTAGTAGTGAAAAACTATTATGAGGCCTGTTGACGGTAGAAATTCGTCAACAGGAATAAATCAAATTTCAAAATGGTTCACGGGATTTGGATGATCCTAAGCATGATTTAAAGAGATTAAAAAGTATGAACACAAATATTTATAGTAATTCACCCTTAATTTAAGAGTTACGTCCACTGTGAGGAGGAGAAAAATTTACTATATTTTAGAAAATGATTACAGATTCTCCCTCTGAATAAGACATCTCCTTATTATATACCCCCTGCAGCTTCTGCAAGTCTTGTTATTTTATTTTGGATATTTTCCCCATATTTTGGGATAATATCCTCGGTAGGTTGGGATTTCTGTTAATCAGCATGATTTCCTCACTTGCTTCCCTACTTACTTTGTATATTTTAATTACAAATCACAAATCTCATAGCATGTCCCGTATCTCTCTCGATTTGCATGGACTTGACTTCGTAGGCGCTCTCAAAGCCATCTCCACTTATAACTTCTAGTGTGGTTGACCTCCCGTTGTTCTCAAATGCTCGAAGCGATCGACCGCCTTTGTACGCTATTCCCTTTACTTACGGTCCACTCCTAAGAGAATCATCGTCTGATGTGGCAGCTAGGGTAGAGCTATCTCCAATCATTTAATGCCCTTATTTATGACTTGTGAGTCCTATCTAATGCCCAGCTTATGGTTTGGAATTTTACCCTACAATAAGGCCTTGTTTGAATGTGAGGTCTTAGACCATTGCCTAGATGGCCTTAAGGTAGAGCCAGTGCTAGTAGGAGGAGAGAGATGAGCGAGAGCCGAGAGAACTACAGAGAGAAGGATCGAAGGTGCAGAGAGAGTGAGAAGAACAACCATGGAGGAGGAGAGAGACAGAAAGTTTGCGCGAGAGATGTTAGAAAAGATAGCAGAGATGAGAGAGAAGGGGATTGGAATCTGAGATTGGAACAGATGGAGCGGAGGCTAAAAGAAAAAAAAAAGACCTAATCTAGATGATGGGTAAAATTGTTATTTTGAAAAGGTGGATAAAAAAGTGTAATTTGTATAATTGGTCTCTTAACTCTTAGTAGGTGAAACTTCAATCCCTCTTTTCTTAATTTTAAAACTCTCCAAATATTAAGAATTAATCCCATTCCATTTATTACCTTTAAGATTTTTGCTGAATTCATCATGTGCAAGACACTTGCTCTAATGTGGGATGATATATTTGTAAAAATAATAATTCATAGTTTCAAAGAAAATATAAGTTTTTTAAAAAATCTTTGAAAAAAATTATGCATGCCCAAAAACTAAAAGCAAAAAGAAGACCGGTGATGGGTGGAGCTACTCGTGGAGATAACGAGATCTAAGTGGTGACAAGGTTGCTCGGGGAGGAGCCAGTAGCGACGGGAGGAACTCTCGAAGGATGGTTCAGCGACAAGCGGTGTTAAGATGAGAGGTTGGGCGAAGGGATGAGGGAGAGAAGAGAAGAGGGAAATAGGTGATGGAGGTTTGGCATTGATGGGAGAAGGACAGAAGAGTCGCACTTGACAGGAAGAATCTTATGGCAATGGGAGGTGCTCGTAGAGGGATCTTGTGGGGACAGGGGTGCTTACGGAGAGATCTTGCATTCGCAGCAATGAAAGTGGCCTCGCTACGACAAATTTGAGAGATGACGATGGGGTTTCACTCGCGATGGTGAGTCGGGTTGCCCCGAGGGATATGCGCTCTCGCGACTGAGTGATTTACAACGGTTGGATTTAGACTGGTCTCACGATCAAAGATTTTGTTGTGTTTGAACTCAATGGCGGAGCTGAGATTTGTTTCGGGGAGGGTTAGGGACGTACGTTAAAAACATGAAAAACCTTCAAAACTATCAATCATCTATAAGAGAAATTGCTTTAGGGTGAAAACCTTTACCAAATACCGGATCGTTCATGTTGTATCACCAAGAATTTATGATCTAAGCATAAGCATACCTGAATCAGTCGTGATGGAAGCAAATCACAAGCCTTGCGGTTAGTCTTCCAAATCTACACGTAGTCCTTTGGAGTTTCCTTTGGATTCTCTCTATTCTCTCTAATGATGGGATGTCAGAAAATAAAATAAAAACGTATGTGTGATTTGGGGACCATAACCGTATATAAGTTAACTGGCTATTAACTTTTATTATTTCTAATTTGGCCTATCATAAAAATAGAAATAATGATTTGGTCTCTACACATAAAAGGTCCACACTTAATTAGATGCATTAAAGCCCAAAATAGCTAAAACCTTATCAGATCACTTTAAATGAGCTTAACCTAATATGATATCCTCTAACACACAAGAATAAACATATAAGCCCACATGGTCAACTAAAACCCAACAATCTCCCACTTGGGCTATATACGTCACCTTATAATTGTGCATTAAAAATAACCTTATGAGCACTCAGAATTTTACTATCATTACTGAATGCATCCCTAAACAATCTGGTCCATCAATCATATCAACATAGGATCAAAGTGACTTTCGCTACATTTATCGTAACTAAACCCATCAATGGTCACATATCCCGATATAACCGAACGACATGGATCAAGCATGGATGTGTAGCATGGAAATTACATGCAATGTGATCTAAGCATGTCTATTTCCAACTGGTCCAACCTTATACCTTAGTGAGATCAATTCAAGCAAGTTTAGAGACAAAAATAAACCAAATATTTTATAATTGAAAATAACCAAAATATCCATAAACCATATTCGAAGTTTACCATAACACGTGTTTAAATTTGAAAAGCAACTAAAGCATAAACTCCCACTAAAACAACATATCCTTAAAAGATACAACACCCATATGAGAGGTGTGCTCATGAAAGACCTTGGGTGGCAATCCCTTAGTAAGTGGATCCTCAACCATGGAGTTTGTTCCGATGTGCTCTATAGACATCTGTCCACTCTGAACTCTTTCTTTAACAACTAGGAACTTGATGTCTATATGCTTCAACTTCATCGAGCTCCTGTTGTTGTCAGAATATAGAACTGCTGACTTATTGTCACAAAATAATTTAAGTGGTCTTTCTATGCTATCCACAATCGGCAGCCCAGTGACAAAGTTTCGCAGCCATATCCCATGGTTGGATGCCTCATAACATGTTATAAACTCCGCTGCCATGGTGGAAGAAGCTATGAGTGTTTGGTTAGCACTCTTCCAGGAAATAGCTCCTCTAGCAAGCAGGTAGATATAGCCCGATGTGGATCTCCTACTATCTTGGCATCCGGCGAAATCAGAATCAGAATAACCGAAGATCTCCAACTGATCCGATCTCCTGTATGTCAGCATGTAACCTTTTGTTCTCTATAAATACCGCATGACCCGTTTGGTTGCTTTCCAATGATCCATTCCCGGATTACTTCAATACCTCCCTAGCATCCCAAAAATGTACGCAATATCTGGACGTGTACAAACCTGAGCATACATTAGACTCCCTACAGCCGAAGCATAAGGAATCTTTTGCATTTCTTTAGTTTCAAAGTCATTTGTGGGGCATTGACTTAAACTGAACTTATCTCCCTTAGCTACAGGGGTGTCACCTAGTTTACAATCCTGCATGCCAAATCTCTTAAGTACCTTTTTGATATAGCTCTTTTGTGATAATCTAAGAATACCACGAGACCGATCTCGGTGTATCTGAATCCCTAAAACAAAAGAGGCGTCACCAAGATCTTTCATTTCAAATTTCTTTGCTAGAAATCTCTTAGTTTCATGCAATAAGCCTATATCATTACTGGCAAGTAGTATGTCATCGACATGTAAAATCAGAAAAATATACTTACTCCTACTGAACTTGTGATATATACAACCATCCACCGCGTTCATCTCAAAACCGAACGAGATGATAACTTAGTGAAATTTGTAGTACCATTGACGAGATGCCTGCTTGAGTTCATAAATGGATTTCTTTAATTTACAAACCATTTGCTTTGCATTGCTCGATACAAAGTTTTCTGGCTGCACTATATAAATTGTCTCATCAATGTCACCATTGAGAAATGCAATCTTAACATCCATATGATGTAACTCAAGGTCAAAATGCGCCACCAAAGCCATTATGGTCCTAAAAGAGTCTTTCGATGAAACCGGAGAGAAAGTCTCTTTATAATCGATGCCTTCTTTCTGTGTGAAGCCCTTAGCGACAAGACGTGCCTTGTATCTCTCCACATCGCCCTTCGAATCCCTCTTGGTCTTAAATATCCATTTGCAACCAATCGGGTTCGCACCTTCAGGCAATGGGACAAGATCCCATACGTCATTGTCCTTCATGGACTTGATCTCTTCACTCATGGCATCGATCCACCTTTGAGAGTTAGAACTTTCCATGGCTTGACGGAAGTTGATTGGATCATCTTCCACCATTCTAATGTCAACCTCATGTTCTTGGAGAAATACAATGTAATCGTCTTGAACCGCACTTCTCTTCTCTCTAGTAGATATCCTTAATGACATTGGTTCTTGAGGTTGTAGAGTTTGTTCTTTTGGAACAACTTCTTGAACTTGAACGAGAGGTTCAATGACATTGTCTGAATCCGGAGTTGCTTCTTGAACAATGTCAGGTATAGGAGCCTGATCATGATCATTATCAATAGTAATTGGAGGAATATCAACGTATTCCTCTTCAAAGACAAAGTCCCTAACTCTTTCTCCCCCGGCAAACTCAACATCCTCAAAGAACCGGGCATTTCCCGTCTCGAAAATTGATTTAGTCATGGGATTATAAAACTTGTAACCCCTGGATCTTTCAGAATATCCAATAAAATAGCAACTCATAGTCCTTGAGTCCAGTTTCTTTTCATTTGGCCTATAAGGCCTTGCCTCAGCTGGACATCCCCAAATGTGTAAGTGCTTCAAACTAGGCTTTTTGCCTGTCCAAAGCTCATAAGGGGTTTTAGTAGTTGCTTTAGTTGGAACTCTGTTGAGTATATATGTTGCGGTCTTTAATGCTTCTCCCCAGAGTGATTCTGGCAAGATAGAATGACTAATCATACTCCTCACCATATCTTTAAGCATTCTGTTTCACCTTTCAGCAACACCATTCATGTTAGGCAAACCCGGCATGGTGTACTGTGGGACGATACCGCATTCCTCTAAGAATTTAGCAAACGGTCCTGGGCGTTGTTCACCTGATTCGTCATATCTGCCATAGTACTCACCACCACGGTCAGATATGACACTTTTAATCCTTTTGCTGAGTTGGTTTTCAACTTTAGCTTTATAGTTCTTGAGCACATCCGATGACCGTGATTTCTCATGGATGATATAAAGGTAGCCATGTCGTGAAAAATCGTTTATGAACGTTATAAAATATTGTTGACCATTCCAAGAAGCCATGGGGAATGATCCACAAATATCTATGTGTATAAGTTCTAAGACGTCTAAAGTCCTGTTGGCACCCAATCTCCTGATATTTGTTTGTTTCCCTTATGCAATTAATGCACACATCAAAATCTGTAAAGTCAAGGGGATCGAGAATCTCGCCGGACACAAGTCTCTCAATTCTCCTTTTAGAGATATGACCTAATCTCTTATGCCACAACGAGGCAGAATTCTCACTGGTTAATTTGAGCTTTACACCTCGTGTATTTACATGCAAGGATTCATTAAAAGAGGCAATTGTATCAAGCACATATAGATTATCGTAACCTGATAAAGCACTTTCTGCCTTCTCATGCTTCAACCTTTCCTCTTCTTGGACACAGTGTGAGATGAGCTCATTAAGGGACCAAAAGTCCTTTTGACAATTATAGCTCACCTTGAATTGAATAAACTGTGCCGGAAGAGAAATCAGAACCAAGTGCACTAACAAGTCCTCAGATAATTCCAACTTGAGTGCCTTCAGTTTTGAAGCAATGTGAGACATTTCTATAATGTACTCCCTGATGTTTACTTTCCCTTTGTACCTCATTGAGATAAGGTTTGCCAAAAGTGTACTAGTTTCAACCCTTTCATTCTTGGCAAACCTTTTCTCTAGATCCTCAAGAAAACCCTTAGCTATAGTAACCTTATCGGACATAGTGCCCCGGAAAGCTTCTGGAATAGCACGCTTCATAACCATCTGACTTATATGGTTTGATCATTCCCACTTTTCCATGACAGGTACTCTTATCAGTGAGAGCATCAGGTTGATCGACCCGTAAAGCAAGGTCTAGGTCCACGACTCCGAGAACGATCAAGACGTTCTCTTGCCATGCCTTAAAATTGGTGCCATTAAGCATAGGAATAGAATTTATGCTAGCAGAGATATTTGCAGCAGAACTAGAAACTGAATAGAGAACAAATCAAACAAAACAAAACAAAACTCACATAAATACCATATTATGCAAATAATAAATTCAAATAATGGTAGGGCCCATCACAAGATACCGAGCACAACATCAATATTTAGTTTTTGGACAGAAATATTAACTTGTAAGTGGTACTCTTAGTGTAGTAATCAAACACTGATAATAATATCTCGAACAAAAAATCTTCCTTTGAGCCGATTTATTATTCACATGTAAACCGAATAATCATCACATGCTTATCATCACAGGTGCGTGTGTAATTTGGCCAAATATTGACATTCTTTTGGACCAGCCAATATCCGCATGAATTACACACACATCCGTTTAATATTCTAAATTAAATTAATTTCCACAAGAGAAGTTGCTTTGGCAACATGTTGCTTCCATTAATTCATTTTAGAATATTATAAATATTTTAAGTATCAAAGTTTGAATTTAAATTACACCGAAATTGACCCAAAAAAATGACATTTTCTCAATATATATATATATAGCCGTAGGTTACACCTGCGGCTTTCTTTTCTTTACACACAGGCACAATTGGGCCTGTGACCTTGACTGCAGCCCGCAGGCTGCCTTAAGTTTCCCCTCCATTTTTATTTTTTTTTTTTTTTTTGGAGAAAGAGGAAAATATGTTAAGATTTGAGATAAATTAAAATTAATAGATCAATAGTTTACATAAGTTAATAAATAGACTAAATTATTGTTTTTTTCCATAATTTGTCTAGTTATAAACCATAACTTGACAAGTTATTGTCCATAAACCACGGTTTTTGTCCATAACTTGTCTGACTATGAATCATAACTTGACAAGTTTGTCCATAACTTATCTAATTATAAACTATAACTTAACAAGTTATGACCTATTAATTTCTATAACTAAAAATTTACCTATATACTTTCTTGAGCTTTTCATATTGACCTATTTTCTACTATTATTATTATTATTTTTTTGTCAGGGCCCAGATGGGCCCTTGTTCTTTGAGGCCCAGAGCAACAAACCCTAAGGGTCGCAATAGTTGCAACCTTGAGAAATCCCAGGCGGCCAGCAGCCGCTTTTCTCCTTATGCTACGGCTTAACAACCGCGGTTCTCCCTTGCCGGTGCAGCCTAGCGACTGTGGCAAGATTCCCACGGTGCCGGCGGCAGCCCATATTCCTTTTAACGAGATTCAACGGAATTATATATATATATATATATGTAAAAATATCCTAAATTCAACCAAAACTGAATAACCAAAATTCAATTACGTATATATATATATATATATCTAAACTTGTATCCGTAAAACCATAATCAAATCAAAAAATTTCAATTCTCAATGATTCAACATAAATAGACTCAGATATCACTTGTTAGAGAAATTGCTTTAGGGTGAAAATCTTCACCAAATATCGGATCGTTCATGTTATATCACCAAGAATTTATGATCTAAGCAGAAGCATACTTGAATCAATCATGATGGAAGTAAATCACAAGTCTTGCGGCTAGTCTTCCAAATCTACACGTAGTCATTTGGAGTTTCCTTTAGATTCTCTCTATTCTTTCTGATATGGGATGTCAGAAAATAGAATGAAAACGTACGTGTGATTTAAGGACCATAACCGTATATAAGTTAACTGCCTATTAACTTTCATTATTTCTAATTTGACCCATCATAAAAATAGAAATAATGATTTGCTCTCTACACATAAAAGACTCACACTTAATTAGATGCATTAAAGTCTAAAATAATTTAAATGAGCTCAACCTAATATGATAGCCTCTAACACACAATAATAAATATATAAGCCCACATGGTCAATTAAAACCCAACATCATCAACTCCTAATCCTATTACGTAGTTGGAAGGACATAAGTATTCATATTATTGAAATTTTTGCTACGTGATAATAGAATTTTCTTAAAAGTTTAGCTTTTTCATGATTTATTAGTCTCTTATGTGTATAGTTTATTTAAAAAATAAAATAAAATAAAGTAGAACACTTAAAAAAATCTTTTTGATGTGACAAATTTGAAAATAAATAAGGGTACATAAGTGAAAATAATATTTGAAAAGGTTGTAGGAAAAAAAAAAAACATGTTTAAGAAAAGACACATTTAATAAAGATTATTTTGATAGGAAAATTTTGAAAAAAAAAAGGTATATAATTTATAAAGATCTTATTAGCGAGCTACAAGAACGTATAAGAAAAAAGTTTAAGTAGAACACATTTGAAAAAGAAAAAAGTTACTTCAACATGGATAAATGAATTAGAAAGAAAATAAATGTTTAAGTAAGCACATACAAAAAATTAATAGGAAATTAGACAAAAAGCATGGTAATGACGAGGTATATATAAGATCTTCTCAATGAGGGGGCAGATATAAAATTTTTTGGAAAAACTACATGCAAAAAAATAAATTTTCAAAAATTTAGGGGGGCAATATATAAAAAAAGTTTAGAAAATTATATGTAATAAAAGAATCGGAAATAGTAGAAAATAAGTCAATATGAAAAGCTTAAGAAAATATATAGGTCAATTTTTAGTTATAGAAATTAATAGGCCATAATTTGTCAAGTTATGGTTCATAACCAGATAAGTTATGGACAAATTTATCAAGTTATGGTTCATAGCCATACAAGTTATGGACAAAAACTATAAATTATGGACAATAACTTGTCAAGTTATGGTTCATAACCAGACAAGTTATGAACAAAAACAGTAATTTAGCCTATTTATTAACTTATGTAAACTATTAGCCTATTAATTTTAATTCATCTCAAGTCTTAGCCTATTTTTCTCTTTCTCTCTAAAAAAAAGGGACCAAAATGCTATCTATTAAAGAGTTAAGGGACTGACCATATGTAAGTTACTCATAAAAAAAATGGCAGCAAAAATGAAAGAGGTAGTGTTCCAAATTCCATACTATGGACCTCAAAGGGTAATATTTGCAATTTTCTCTAATTTGTGTCCACATAAATTTTCACCACTTCATCCATTCTTTACTCTAAATTATTCGACCCTATATTATATGCAGTTCAAGGTTAAGTTAAATTATTTAAAAGAGAAGCACACCTATAGTCTGTCAAAAAAAAAAAAGAGCATAACCTATAGTCTAATGTTGCATTGCTACTTAGACACGTGCTCTTAATAAATATGATATTTGAACCATACAGCAAGTGTAACTTTTTTAAGAAAAAATTTCATTCCAAATTTAACAAATTACATCGTAATAGTCACAAATGACCACCAATTATAAATACATTCGACCCTGAATATCGACTGGTCCATCAGTAAAGACGGATGAAGAACATGAGTGAACACAAATGCAGAGACTCAACAAGGAAAGACCCGCTTAACACAAACAAAATCAAGCGCGACCAAAACTTGTTACAAAGAAAATCAATCAACTAAGACCAAACCCCAAATACTGGGTACATAAGCGACGTGAACTAGAGACAAATCTAGCCGTGTAAAAACATATACATTGTCGATAACTAACTCAGATAGGTGGGACACAAAGAACATCAGAATGTGTGAAAACCACTCCTATTATTATACCACAGAAACATAGCAAAAACAAGGATGCCTTCATTGAAATAAACAAAACACTACGAAAACTATGAATGACCTCAGCCAAATCCACCACAGTACGAAGACCAAAGAACCTTGCTCTGAACATTCACCGCAAAAGAATTGCTACTATCGTCGATGAAAATGAAAGCGAAAGCAACCCGAAAGAAGCCCACACACTACAGATCTTGATGCAGGAGCATACTTGAACTTAGGAGATGGCGTAGCCTGAACCTTGAAGAAGTGATTGGACCCGTTTGTTGGGTGCACCTATAGATTCGTAAGGGACTCCTCGAAATAAGGGCCCAAACTAGTAGTGTTTGGGGTGAATTCTTGAGTCTGATCCTGAGTGATGTTTAAAGGATTTGATTGTGCATCTCCCATCAATTATAACTATTTAAAAAAAAATAGTTGCGTCAATCCTATATTAAATCTACCAAAAAAATATGGCTCCTCGCACAAGCAGAAGCCACCATGCCTCCACCTCCAATACCCACTGCCCCTCCCCCAAACCATATCGACGAGGGGTCCGAAACTAAAGCAGTGGCGTCACCAAACTCCAACTCGTCGAGATCTACACCCTCATTGTCCACAGAATGTTTCTAGAAAGTACGAAATTGAATTTATTAAACTGTAACACAAACTTCTGTATATATATATATATATTTTAAAAGAAAAAAGAAAAACTTCTCTATTTTTGGGTTTAAGTAAATGGTCTACAAAGCAATTGCATAATTGCACGTCGCAGATAAACTAAATTCTTGAACAAAGTCTACATTCTCTCATAACTCACGAAACAAAGTTCTACAATAGAACAAGGAGAAAGAAAAATAAATGCTTCCAAATGTAAGGCATGTTTTGATAACATTTTCAAAATAATTTTATTTTCAGTACAAAAGTAAAAATGAAATTGTTTTTATAATAATTTTAAGACCGATTCTAAAATTACATTTGGTTAATTTTTTAAAAGATTGTTGTGCATATAATAAAAAAGTTAAATCATATTTAGTTATAATTATTAATTAATATATTATGACATTGTTGATAAGTACTAAAAAATAAAAGTAGAAAAGGAAAAACAACTTTAACCGTTTTCTAATTCCTTCACAAAAACCATTCTCATCATTTTTTGTTTTCGTTTTCGTTTTCAAAACATTTACTAAACAAACACAATTTATAGACTGTTTTCATTTTCGTGTCTCAAAAATCGTGCAGAAACGTTTTCAAAAACAATCAAAATTCAAATCTAAATGCACCTGTAAATTTCCAAAAAGTACACAACTTGTAACAGCTTTTGCTTTCCTCGTTCTAAACAAAATTTCTTGGCAATTTGCTCTGGTTGAAAATCCTGTACCAGTTCAACATTAAGCAGCACAGCAAAAAAAAATAAAAATAAAACGGGATTCTCTTCCATAGAAAAAATCAAAGGTAAAACACGTTACAATATAAATATTCGGCTTATATAAGATCTACGGTACAAATAAAAAATGCATAAATATAAAAACAAACTCAAGGGAACTGACAATCGATAATGGGCAGTAGCTAGAAGATTCAACTTCTTTTGGTAGCCCAGTATGTGAAGACGATGCCATTTGATAGGAGATTTGGATAGAATTGAAAAGGAAGCCGGAAATGCGATGATGATGGTTGAGTTGCGTAATCAAACATTTTGCTTTCCTTTTCTGAATCTTTCAAGTTCTGCCTCAGCTTCTTTTAACTGTAGCCTAAGCGTAGATATTCTTCTCTCTAGATCTTCCACTGTGCCTCTACTCTTCGAAGGTTGATAGGGTGTCACAAAGTTACTTGAAAATGATTCCAGTGCTTCAACTCCAGTAACCTACAAATCCATATCAATCCAATAAACAAGCTGACTAGCTTAAAACTCCATACAGAACAGGCAAGCTTCGGATTTCTTAATTGGTCTGACATGAAGATTTCAAAAATTTTAAGACACTAATCAGGCAAATTAAAAAGCAGGAAACCACTTCATCCCCCGTAAAAGAAAAAAGGAAATAAAAATTTTGCCGGGAAGAGCATATTTTTAGATAAGAAAAACTTTATCGATAAAGATCAATAACAAAGGCAGAGGATAAGTTATCCTCAAACCCAAGAGAAATAACAACGGTCATGTGTGACAAAACTGACCAAGAAACAGAAAAATTATAAAAAAAACAAAGTCTCAAATCAACTTCCAATTACATCTTTCCAATTCAAAATGACCAAGGAAAACGAAAATCCTTTAAAAGCCCATAACGATGCAGAGAACTTTGACTTCTCAAAATATCACTTGGCTCCAATTCCTTTTCTTCAAAAATTCTGTTGTCGTTTCCATCCACAGAGCCCATAGTATTGATAGCACCACACTATTCCATAAGACTTTGGCCCTCTTGTTAGAACCGAAGCCGAGAACTCTTTCAACCATCAAAGAACTACACTTTGCTGGAATTGCCCAACTAAAGCCAGCCTCCAAACTTAAGTTGTTCTATAGTGATCTGGCCACCCTACAATGCAACAATAGATGATCAATGGTTTCTTCATTATTCCTACATTGAATGCACCAAGACGGGGACAGCGCCAAATGGGGATTTCTCTTCTGCACCCTATCACATGTACTAATTTTCCCATGAAAGACCAACCAAGCAAAAACTTTAATTCAGTGGGGGACACAAGACTTCCAAATGGAATTAAACGGTTCAAAAACCAGAGTATCACTGTTGTCCACTAAAGAGTTAAAAAAAGAATGACAAGAAAAACTTAAAGGATCACACAACCACACTCTACGATCAATAGAAGACGATCTAAAAGAAGCAGAATTTAAAATTTGAAGTAGAGAATGCAAAGCCTCTACCTCTCTATCATTGAGGCCTCTCCTAAAACCAAGGTTCCAATTCGACTCATCGTTACTGGAGAGTGATACAATATCAGAAATGAAAGTGTTTGGAAATTCAGAGTCTAAAAAGTCGAAGAAATAAAAACTCTATTCATTTTCACACCATTTATCTTTCCAAAAGAAGATTTTGGTCCCATTTCCCAATTGCAATTTGACATTTTGAAGACAAGAATTCAGCCCATGAGAGATAAATTTCCACGGATTTCTAAAGGATCCTCTAGTCAATAGGTTCAAATCCCAACCATTAGGCTGCAGCCCATACTTACTTCTTATGACTCTAGCCCATAATGCATCTTGCTCCAAAGGAAATCGCCACAACCAAAAGAGCAACATTCTTCAACTTCAAATTTCCGATCCCCAAACCTTCCTTTTGCTTGCTCCTTGTAACAATATCCCAAGCCACCAAACTCTTCACTTCACCATCCTCCTGATTATCCCAAAGAAATGTACGCATTACCCTCTCCAACATTTCAGCTACCGCCCCAGACATCTTGAAAAGGGACATACAATAAATTGGAATATTTGCAAGGACATATTGGATTAAGGTTAGCCTTCCCTCGAAAGAAAGGACTTCTTCCACCCTTCTAATCTCTTTGACACCTTCTTGATCACTGGCATCAAAATTCTATTGGTAGAGGATTTCCACCCAAGGGTAGACCCAAATATTTCATAGGCCATTCTCCCACCTCACAACCCAACTCCAAAGCCATTTCCTCCACCAAATTAGCATTGAGGTTTATTCCCACCAAAGTGATTTTCCCATGTTAATCTTCAAGCCGGAACAGAATGTAAAAAATTTCAGGATGCTTTTGATATTTCTAACATTGTCAAAATCAGCCCCCAACAAGAAAAGTGTATCGTCTGCAAACTGAAGGTGTGACACAGATATCTCCTCCCTTTCAATTTTAAAACCCTCCACCACTCTAACTTCTAGTGCTTTATCCATTAATCTCCCAAGCACATCTGCAACAAGTATAAACAGAATAGGGGATAAAGGATTGCCTTGTCTTAGCCCCTTTGAAGCTCCGAATCTCCCACATGGTCTCCCATTAATTATGATTGAAAAGTTAACTGAATGTAGACATCCCCGGATCCGTTTTCTCCATTTCCAACCAAAGCCCTTCTTTTCCAAAACTTTCTCTAAGAAACACCATCTTACATGATCATAAGCCTTCTCAAAGTTAATTTTAAACACCAACCCCTCCTTCCTCTTTGCCCGGTATTCCTCAACTGCTTCGTTAGCCACAGACACCACATCTTAAATCTACCTATCCTTCACAAATGCCCCTTGGGATAGTGTCACTTAGGACCTCCCTCAACCTGTTTGCTAAGACCTTAGCCAGGATTTTGTAGATACCGGTCACCAGATTAATTTCTTTTTTTTTTTTTTTTCCTGTTAATATGCCGGTCACAAGACTAATTGGCCCATAGTCTTTTGACTTCCTTGAGTCAGTCTTCTTTGGAATAAGACAGATGAAGGTGTGATTGATTGCAGAGCTGATCACACCATTTCTAAAAAATTTCCCGAAGGCATTCAATAAATCTCCTTTCACGATTCCCCAGCAATCTTGGAAAAAACCTGCCGAGAAACCATCCGGTCTGGTGATTTGTCTTTGTTGAAACTAAAAACGGCAAGTTATATCTCCTCCTCATCGAAAGGCCGCTAAAGCCAACGAGCCTTGACCTCCGAAATAGCACTCCATTCGATCCCTTCGAACCTCCACGAGCTATCCTCGTTCTCCTTAAACAAGTTTTCATAGAAAGATATGATCTCTCTTTCTGTTGAAAATCCGGATTGTATAGCTGTGACCAGCTGTAGATTAGCTTCGCTTTTGTCAATCTTTCCTTATTTACTTAATTAAGAAAATCAGGAAATATGTTCCTTGATATTCTTTTAATCAAAATAGGCTAGAAATCAGGTTTTTATTCCTTAAAATAAGGTCGCAGATCATGCTCCTCTTGTATATATATATTCAGCTCTTGTATCATTCTAAATCAATTAAAAGAATTCCTATTCTTCATTCACTTCTTTATGGTATCAGAGCCAGGCCTCTGACACTGTCCAGAACCTTTTTTTTTCAATCAACTCTTCTAGAGTCCCATACACTATGGCCAAATACGGCATGGCAGCAGACCAAGAAAGCTCCACCTCCAAAATCACCTCCAATCAAGAAAATCCAGTGGCAGGAAACAGTGGAGGCACGGACAGCAGTGGGGTTTTACCAATCACAAGTCACAAGCTGAACGGGCATAATTACTTGCAGTGGTCTCAATCCGTTCTCATGTTCATTCAAGGAAAAGGGAAGGATGACCACCTCACAGGCCTATCGGCTTCACCAGGAGAAAAGGACCCTAAGTACCGAACCTGGAGGGCTGAGGACAGCATGGTGATGTCTTGGTTGATCAACTCCATGATCAATGACATTGGAGAAAATTTTCTCCTCTACGGTACTGCCAAAGAGATTTGGGATGCAGCAAAAGAAACCTACTCCAGCAATGAAAACACCTCTGAACTATTTGGTGTGGAATCCATTCTCCATGATCTCCGACAAGGTGAATCTTCTGTTACCCAATACTATAATACTCTCACTCGTTATTGGCAACAGTTAGACTTGTTCGAAAAATATACTTGGGAGAGCCCAAATGATGGAAATCGGTATAGGCAGATTATTGAGAAAAAACAGGTGTTCAAGTTCCTAATGGGACTTAAGAAGGATCTAGATGAAGTCCATGGAATAATTTTGGGCACAAAGCCTCTGCCTAGTCTAAGAGAAGCCTTCTCGGAGGTAAGAAGGGAGGAAAGCCGGAAGAAAGTAATGATGGGGACGCCAAACAATCTGCCCACAGCCCTTGCTGGGGCAATCTTCCTTGAGAAATATTGCCATGTCCTCCTCTTGGTGCTCTTATCGTCTTCTTCGTTGAAAAGTGAAGAAATTCAAGAAAGCATCCCTCTTGTTTTGTAACCCAAAGTGTCTTCGTCTTTTCTTTTGATGTTGAAAAGACCAATTTGAATTCATTCTCCTTGGCACGGAAGCTCTAGGATTGGATACATGAAACCCGTTGCAGAGCCCTTTATTTTGATCTTAGCATACATCAAAAAAGTCTGGTCAAGTGTCTCTTGAGCAATTTCCAGCAAGCCTCCACAAGTGTCTCCAATAATTTTGAGTGAAAATTCCACATATTAAGGGGAAGACCTTCAATCCCAATCCAGTTGTTACGAGCTTCGATCTAGATATAATCCCAGTGCGAGTATATGGACCAATGGTCCATCAATGCTAGGAACTTCTTATTAAAATAGAGACTGATCTCCTCCATTAAAAACTTCAACACCTCTTTGTTTTGGCACCGTGTTATTGCCCTATTTGCCGCCATGGGGATGACCTCTACTCTCCTTCTCACCCTGCTTTCGAGCGCCCTTCTTATAGCATCCCATTCATTCTCCAATTTGTTTCTATGAATAACAATTGCCAGTCTCCAAGATTTAGTTGTCGGTCTTTGAATTTCTTCTAACAATGGCTTCATAGTCTGCTGTTAAATCATGTTCTCTTGTCGTTGTAACATAGCCTGATTTCTCCATGCCCAACTCTGCTCACCTCGCTCTTCTTTGCTGCCACCAGCATTGTCTGGAACCATTTAGGCCTTTCTATTGTCCTTGAAAAAACTAGCTCTTCCCATTAGCCTGTTCAATTTATTCATCAAAATCTTCCATCTTGTCTTCTTGCTGTCTCCCGGTAGAATGATGCGTCTAACGGCTCCTCCATTGATTCTTGTGACCTTCCTGTATTCTCCCATTGCATTCGTAAGCACCTCAATCAACAAAACATATTGCGTCCCGTTGAACTACTTTTTGAAACCATCGATCCTGTTATTCTTGCACAAGAACTCCATTGTTTGACAAATCCAGATCACTGCACCTAACTCGCAAGAAATGAAGAAACTCGAGCTCGGACTCCTCTATTCTCACCGAGCCACCATCTTTACTTAGTGAGATTTTGTACATCTTTGGACCTACTCTAAACTCATGGAGAAAACGATTCAAATCCTTTTGACATCTTAACTAATCAGCTAATTTATGAATAAAATCAGTAATGAGATTGTGAACTCATCCTTCAGAATTCTAGAGAGAGGAGAGAGCTTCTCTCTCTTCAAGTTAGCAACTTCACCGGGAAGAGAGCATATGAAGTACATAAATGATTACTTTCACTTGGTACTTCTATGACTTTGCAGAGTCAAAACAGAATTAAGAGTATAGCTTTAGTTAATTTTGAATCAACTTAGATAAAAGGGAGCAACTTCAAAATGAGCTTTCTTTTTTTTTTTTTTGGAAGAAAATCCAACTTCAAAATGAGCTGAAATATGGAAAATTGTTGCCCGAACCAGTAGTACAAAGAGAAAATAGAAAATGTACAATGACAGGGCCAACTAAATATTTCCCTCCAATTCAATTGGTTATGAAACAATAGAAAGCAAGATATGTTACATACTTTAAGTAACAAATAGTTTTAGTGACAATCCCATTTCTATCTCGATGAATTTACTTTCAATGTTCTACCTTGCAAAGCTAGCTGACATATGCTTATAATAATAGGTACACTATTCATTAATATCTTCTAAGTTCCGACTCCCTTTAACTCTGAAATATAATACCATATATTTTACCTCTTGCGGCAGTAATGGCAGCTTGGTGATATGGAAATCATCATACAACATATAAAACTGGTCAACGTATTTTTGTTGCATACGCATTCTTGCTTTGAGCAATTTGGACTCAACATCTATAACAACAGAAAAGGGAACCAAATATTAGCTTCTCTTCAAAGCAACTCATTAAAAGGGAAGAAGAGAATGGTAAAGAAAAAAAAAAGAAAAGTAAAAGTGTAAGCATGACCTTCTTCATCATAAAGTACTTGGTTGATAATAATGTTGTGTGTATCAATCTCAAATTTGGTAAGTTCCTGAACCAATCGCTCAGTTTCATAGAGAGAGAGGAACTCTGGAATGCAAACACAGACGAAGGTTGTCAAGTCCTGCAAATAGTGAAATATGAGATGGACGAAGCTTTAACTTAGTACTTCAAGAATTTCAATACTCTACTCATGAAGCTATTTGAAAATTTTTCACAAGCACAATAAAATTCTTTTATTGACCACCCCTAATATTAGTAAATAGCAATGGATCTGTCAGTTTTAGTGATGCTTAGTAGAACAAATGATAAAGCTAAGTAGGTAATAACAAAATTGTATATTATTGACTGAATGAAGCTCTAAACAAAATTGCACTTCCATTTGAAGGATATAGACAAAATAGAACCCAACTGTCCAACCAGAGAAGAAATAAAGTAAAGATTTTTAATGCACCACTTTCTTATGAGAATTTTCTGTTCACTCCCCTCTCTTGCTCTAAGCTTAATGGCTAATAGAGTGCATGCTAAACGCAACAAATATTTCAAGACTGTAAACATTAGATTGGAGTTTTATCTTCACTTATACCCTTAGGTTTAACTCATAGTAAACACGATACACAGAAAGGACACAAGCTTAACAAGATAATGATTCAATGATCATGTTATTTTTGAAAATAAACTACGTAACAAGAAAACAAAAAAAGAGGGGGGGGGGGGGGGGGGGGGAGATTGGTT
>NW_010359472.1:802049-807244 GCF_000414095.1 Morus notabilis | reverse complement strand
AAAAAAAAAAAAAAAAAAAAAAAAAAGGGGGGGGGGGGGGGGGGGGGAGGAGGATAGTTAGTCTTACTGGATCTTTGAATTGTCTATTAACTTGTTCAATCACATCTTTCATGCCCTCAAGCTTTCCCAGAATTGCTTCTTCCCCAAATTCATCATCAACACCAAATAGTCGAGTCATCTGCCATCAATGTTTTACAAATAACTCAGAATATAATTCTCACTTCTTCATTTTCTATTAATTAATTAATTATAGTTTTTGAATTATCACAATCTCATAAATTGAACTTTCATTCTTAAATGCTGGCGCACAATGATAGTTATGCCGAGTTGACAACAGAGAAAATAGAAAGAGGAAAATAATTATTTGATTCAAAGACCGGAAAAAAATGTTTAATAGGAAAGCAAATGTTATACCATGTGTCATCATCATTACTAATAAGGAAAAAAAAAAAAAAACAATTACATGTGGATCGAACCAACAACCCCTCATTCAAGGCCCTCCCCAACTCCCCTCCCCATGCCATTAGGCCAATGGGTCTTAGGCAGAAGTTGTTACAGGCGCCCAGCAAAAAAGGAGAGAATATAGATTCCGTTATCACAATTGTATCAAATTTTAATACAATGTTAACACTAACTAAACACGATAGAAGGCATGTTAAACTCAAAGCATGTTAAACTCAGAGCAGAGAAGTGTGGAAAAAAGATAAATGAGACTATTGAGGCCTCTATTCTCTACTCTCTAGTACAATGTTGAGTAGTATTTAAAATTGCGCAATGGGAGGCCCGCCTCCCCATGTGGCGTTAAGAAAAAGCCTTGAGGTTTACGCTTCATAATGTTAAAAAGAGTCACACGCCTCTATAATCTGAGGTGGCCTCAAGGCGCAGGGTTTTTAGGCGGTAGCCTCACTTTTCTAACTTCTATGTTTCTTTATGGGCTGAAATTAATAAAAAAGGACCAAGCCCAAAGTCATTATCTGCCCCAAAACAGCCCAAAAGCCAATTAGAGAGATATGAAGTTAGAGAACACGTTGATCATGATTAAAGAGGAAGAGTGCAGACTTAAAGAAACAGTAGATTACTAAAAATAATAAGGATAGAAAAAATCAGGACTAATTATTTTAGACTTGTTACTCTTTATTGAGTGCTAATATGACTTTTTATGGTGTTAAATTATAATTTATGGTTTTTGTTTTTAAAATTTTGTTTTTTTATTTTTATTTTATTTGAGGCTTAAGCCTCAAAACACCTTGAGGCTTATGCCTCACCTCAAGAATAGAAAACGCCTCAATACATGATTGCACAATTTAAAACCTTGATGTAAAGTTGATAGGGTGAACAGGGTATATCTTAAAAGGTTCGTCTTGGACAAAAAAATATAAAATAGAAAACTCCTCTCCTCTGGTTGTTAAAACAAATCCAATACAAGTTAAGGCCTCTGAATTTGCGCTATGACTTCATAAGGATGATATTTGCAAACAGACGTATTCCAAATATTACTAAGGAAAATATAAAGCATCATACAACATAACATTACTAAGACCAGATGGTTATTTTAAGACAGCGAAACAAATTTTATTTGTGATCCAATGTAATCCCTGATTTTCTCATTGTACAAGAGTCAAGGATTGTACTCTACAAAATTCAAGAGCATACCTGACTTATCATACCACCAAATTTACTTTTCAAAGACATTATTTTTGCAAGACCCTTCTCTAGGGTAGATGGAAATTGCAATAACCGGAGTGTATGACCCGTTGGAGCTGTGTCAAATACTATGACTGAATAGTCCATTGTTTGCACCAATCTGCAGAACATAAATCGCACAAGCAAATTTTAAGGCATATATTGATTAGCAGATAAAGCAAGCTCTAAGAGGAAATAAAACATCGTATGAGGAATTTATGTGTGGAAGCGTAAGAGTGAGTGTGCTTGTGAAAACAATACGTATATCATTGACTAAGCCATCAAAATATTGTCAGCAAATATGCAGTATAAATTTGGCTTTCAGTCTAATGTATATTTAATAAAGCAAAGGATCAAAAGAATCCTTAAACAAATTGAAGTTAGTCAAGCAGGAACTCTCAAATAGAATCAAGCTTGAGGATAGTCATTACTTTGCTGGGTTCGTAATGATACTGAATTAATTTTCTGCGGGAAAATACAATTATAGCCAAGAATCAAGCTTGAGAATAGTCACTACTTGTCTGGGGTCCTAATCGTATTGAATAAATTCTTTGGCAGGAAAAGTAAAAAACAATGATGGTGATAAAAGACGTGTTTTTAGTTATTACTTTAGCATCTCTGCAAAACTCATAGCCTCGTCAATTCCAGGAATGGCATTTGCTAGCTCAGAAACCAAACTATCCATCCCCTCTGTACCACCCCCCTCTTCATTCTCAACAGTTGGATCCACTTCCTGTGGAAGATCATAACCAGAGGTTACTAAATAAGAATAACCGGAAAAATATAAAATAAAATAAAATGTAATGTGAAAAACACTATGGTTTAAGTACGGAATCTCCCGTCTATTTTCAACATTTTTCGTTGAAATAACATCTTATTTCTGAAAATTACAATTCAATATCATATAATTTGATTTTCTTTGCAGATCCCTCCCTATCAATGATAATATTGGCAAAATATATCAACATATCTGATTTACAGTTCTTAAACTGGAAGGGATACAAGGTAATACCAATATCTAAAACAATCAGTACTAGTGCCTTCACAGAGATTTGCAAAGATTTAAAAAGTGTTCTGATTGTCAAACAACAACAACAAGCCTTAATCCCATCTTAATTGGAGTCGGCTATATGGATTTCACTTTTCCACGCAGCTCTGTTCAAAATTAGACTTTCCTGAAGGTCTAGATCTAGAATGTCATTCCTAACTACTTCGGTCCACGTAATTCTTGGTCGACCCCTCCCTCTCCTAGTATTAGGTATAAAAATGTCCTCCCAAGCACGAACTGGTGCTTCTAGTGGTTTACGTTGGACATGCCCGTACCACCTCAAGCGGCCTTCGCGCACCTTATCTTCTATTGGTGCTACAACTACTTTACTACGAATAACTTCATTCCTTATGCGATCCATTCTCGTATGGCCACTCATCCATTTTAACATACACATTTCTGCCACACTCATCTTACATATATGTTGTTTCTTAATGGCCCAACAGTCACTACATATAACATAGCTGGGCGGATTGCAGTCCTATAGAACTTTCCTTTCAACTTTGTCATCACATAAAACTCACGTAGCATTCTTCCACTTAACCCACCCTGCCTTAATCCTATGTTGAACATCCTCTTCTATATCTCCTTCGTACTGCACTATAGACCCAAGGTACCTAAACTTCCTAGTGCCCCAATCTCCACACCATCTAAAGAAATTCCATCACTCTGATTACTTGAGTTACAAAACTTACAAAAAAAATAATAATAATAATAATCCAAGTTTGGCACAAGTACATTGAGTGCTTCATGCTAGTTTGTCTATTGAAATACCAAAAATCCTACCCCCAGACCCCAACTGAACCCCATTAGTTATTTCACTTCAGGCAAAGATCAACATTTTCATTCCTCAATTTTGACCAAGACCATTGTCATGGGAGCTGATCTATTATAATTTCTCATCTGAATAAAACGGCCTTTAGATAAAACAAAATAAAAGAAAATGGTGTTAGCTTATCCAGTAAATTTGCTCTACACTAATTTCTAGGCATTTCTTCTTCTTCTTTTTTTTTTTTTTTGATTAAATTACAAAATTTATCCCTGAACTATGACCTCTCTAACACTTTGCCTCTCAATCTTTAAAATGTAACATCCATTCCCTTGAAGAATAAAATGTTAACAAGAAAGTTCCTTCTGTAAGAGTTTTGGAATATTCTTTTTGATACCATAATCTAAGGATAAGTAATCTCACTTGTATATCTAAAATTTAACTTGAATATCCAAACTAATTCAAATTTGAAATTTTAATTATTGAAAATTGGCAATTATTTTCAAGCTTGTTTCATCAACTAAAAAGGAAAAAAAAGGCCGTTTCGTCAACAGACAAAAGAGGCCGTTGGGTAGTGAGGATGGGATGTTGGTAAACAATCAATGACGTGAGAAAGAAATTATTTCTAGAACACAAATAGTTTGGGTTACAAGAGTTCTGCAAATAATAAATAGAAGTACAATCCGCATTTCAAGTGCTTTTAGTACGCACGTCTTTCTCCACTAAGTAAAACACTTTGGGTTGTATTTATATTCTTGGGCTTCAAATTTGACAATAACAAAGTCGACTCTGATGAGAATTTGGATTTAAATTTATTTTATTTGGCAAGTGCTTCACTAAGGTTGATGTTTCAGGGACAGCCCGCCAGAAACCATGGGGGTCTTACAGAGTCGAGGGGAAGGGGGTGGAGAGTAGGGGAAGAAGATGAAATTTTTCGTCTGTTTCTTTTACACACACATTAAATGTAAATTTTGAAACTATAAATTAGCTAGGATGGGTATAAAAATAATTATCCAATAAGTTATTCAATAAAAACCAATACCAATATGACACTTGTAATTGAAGGAGTTATTTTGTTAACTTTTTATTCTTCAGGGGCAATGGATTTTACATTTTAAACATCTAGGCAAAGTGTTACAGAGGTCATGGTTTACAGGGAATTTTTCTAATTAATCCTTTGGCATTCTCCTATATACCTATAAAAAAGTTTTCTATTCTCATCACAACCACACTACACTTTATAAAGAACAATGCCATGGATCCCAAGTTATCTACCAAATTGTTAATTTTATACATAGACAAAGCTTTTTAGCTTAATATATGCTAGGTGACTCATGTTGGTCCTATGTATTATTTATTTTCATCAAAAATCTAATAATTACTTTGTGTATCAATCTTCATACATATTCCAGAATTACTCGATTTCTTAGCTTAGTACAGTACAATCCAACCCAATCCAAAGCAATCACAAACCACAATCCAGTCCAATTCATCATGCCAAACGCAATCTATATCTAAAATTCCAAAAAGAAAAAAAATAATCTTCAGAGAAAAATATGTAGGACATGCAAATTCTGCAATACGCCAAAAAAAAAATAGAGAGAGAGAGAGAGAGAGATAGAGAGAGAGAATCCAAAATTGACCAAAATATATATATATATATATATATATATATATATATATATCTAATAAATA
>NW_010359472.1:794908-800090 GCF_000414095.1 Morus notabilis | reverse complement strand
TCTAATAAATCGAAAGAGACTGTTTACCATGGCGTAGAGATTGGAGAATCCATTGACGAGAGTGGGAGTCTTGGTGAATCGCTGCTGAAAGGCGTCGCTGAGATTGTGAGCGGGGTCGGTGGAGATGATGATATATATATATATATATATATATCTAATAAATCGAAAGAGACTGTTTACCATGGCGTAGAGATTGGAGAATCCATTGACGAGAGTGGGAGTCTTGGTGAATCGCTGCTGAAAGGCGTCGCTGAGATTGTGAGCGGGGTCGGTGGAGATGATGAGGACGGAGGATCGGACCGTCGAGAGGAGAATGGAGAGGATTGAGCTGCACGTGGTTTTTCCGACGCCGCCCTTGCCGCCGACGAACACCCACTTCAGGCTCTCCTGCTCCAGAATGTTCTGGACAGTTCCCTCCGGTAATTCCGAGTCTGCCGCCATAATTTTGAGCTGAGCCTAATTTTGCTTCTCCGAGTCTCTCTCTCTTCGAAATCTAGTGGAGAGAGAAGAACGAGTCAGTTCTGAATTTGGAATTACTTCGAATCAAATGGAATCGAATAGAACTGGGCAGAACCAACACGCCAGTGTCGAGTAGTGGGCGTTCGTTGATGGGGCTGGATTTTAATTGGAAGGGAAATTTTACAGAAAATTTAGTTTACCTCCGGATAACCTAGATCATAATTTCTACCATTTTAATAAAGTCGACCCTTCTTATTTTGATATTTTAATCATATTTTAAAAGATAAAAATATCCCTAATTATAACGATGTTTGACATAATTAAAAATAAAAATAATTTTTTAATTTAGTATAAAATTAGTGAAAAATAAATTTATTTTTTGTTTTTGTTTTTTTTCTTTTAAGTAGAAAGAGACATTATGAATTTTTTATATTAAAAATAATTTCTTAATAAAATTACCAAACTCATTTTTAAAAATAATTTCTATCTGAAATTGAAAACGTTTTTATTTCTATTTTTATACAAAAAATAAAATTATTTTAGAACGAGTTCTAAACACACTCAATATATCTTGACATCTTCCTCTCTCTCTCTCTCCATTCACCCCATCTACTTCTCTCTCTCCTCCATCCGCCCCCTCTGCTTCTATCTCTCCTCCATGTCATTTGATCTCCTCGCTCTCTTGCCGCCTCCTTTCTCCACCGTAGCCAAGGCTCCTCCACCCCTGTCTCTCTTCTCCACTCCTCTCTTTCCTCTTTGCTCATATCTCTCTCCTCTTTCTCTCTCCGGCTGTCGTAGTTCTCCCCTACACTGCACCTTTTCTCTTTTCCATGCAGATATAGCTGTCGCGATTTGAAACTCGCCGAAGTCACACCTCTGATTTGTTGTCACATTTGGAAGTTATGTCGCTAAGGGAGGTGTTGTGACACTGGAAACTCCGATCTTTTCCTCTGATTCTCTAATCTCCTCTGACCTTGTAGGTTGCAGCCTCACGCACCTCTTTTGTTGCGCCGTTACCAAGCGCGGCACCAACGCTGCCATCAGCGTCTAAACCAGACAAGCTTCTTCCCTCTCTTTCTCCAGATCAGCCGATTTCGACGATGTTTTCGACCTCCGGTCGTCTTTAACGCGGCCTCCATTCTAACTAGGTTGGTTTTACTGTTATTATTATTTCTTTTTTATTCTGATTTTAGTAATTTTCTTTTTCTCCGTATAGTTTGTTAGATATTTATTTTGATTTGGCTTTTTAATCGAATCTATTTTTGCCAGTGCAGCGCTCATAATGAAAATTCAAGGAATTTGCTCCTTTTGAAAAATAGGCTTAAAATGTGTAATGTGTTTAATGAGTAGGCTCCAAAATAGAAAGTTTCAATGAGTAGGCCTCTCATTAAATGAAAAAATATGTATTCCCTAAATGCCCTTCTCTTTTTCTCTCAAATTAAAAGAAAAAACGTTTGAAAAGGAGGAGCTAAATCCCCTCCTTCGCTGGGCAGTCACGAGGAAACGTTGCCGGCCAAAGTTCACCGGCGGCGCCGCCTTTCACCGCCGGAGAATGCCCCTACCTCTAGTATTCTCTCAAATCTTGTATTTTTTATGCTTAATTCATTGTTTGAATGCTGGGTAATCGTGGTTTGGTATTTTATTTGAAAAACCAACAAGAATCATGCTATTTCATGGCCTCTTCGGAGTTGAGTAATCTGCAAAATCGAAGAAACTCACGTCTGTCATTTCTTTCCGTTCTGACTGGTGGGAGCGGTAAGAAACCTGAGTCTGGTCAGAAAGTTCTTACTGGTGTGCCCTGTAAGAAAATTGCCAACCGGTCTTTCCAGTAAGAAAGATCTGATCGGGCATAATTTTGCCTCTCTTTAAGGTGACCCGTCATTTTTCCCTCCCCATTTAAAGGATATTTTGGTCATTCACTCTTATCCCAGGAATAAAAAAATGAAAATTGAAATTCTATTTATAACGGGTCTACGAATTGAATGGGTGTACATTTGGGGCCTATTGACTTAAAAAATCCCACAAAATGTAATATAATATGTTGTGACAATGCACGGGGTGGAAGTGGACATGAGCCTGTACATGCCGGATTTGTGGGGGAAGGGATGCTTATAGCAGCTATTTGTGGGGATGTTTTTGCTTCGCCTACAGTTGATTCAATTTTAGCTATATGGCCTCTTCCAATTCTTTTCATGGAACTCAAGACAATTAAGCTATTAGTTATATAAAAATCAGAGGATAATCTAATGTTGTTGAAGCTTAGGACATCCGAGCTGTCATTGGTCCAATCTGATTGTCAAGGTAATTCTCTTTAATTAGATTTTACTTAGCTTATATTACAATTTTGCTTTGTTGTTAGGCTGTGAACGGCAGCATTAATCTGTAAACGCACTCTTTACCTAACAATACAAAATGGAAAAAGGAGAACATCAAAATTCCTTTTTAGAAGTAAAGGAGAAAAACTGTACATCTGCTTGAGCATAGAATGTCTCTTTGGCTTAAGAAATATTCTATAGTGATAAGTGTACTACAGTCAACTTAAAAATGTTTGAATAACATGATAAAAGGGTCTATTCTGCTATCTTCTATTCAGTTGGGAAAATATTGAAAGCTTTTGATGTTTCATGTTGCCATTTCTATCACAAACAAACACAATATTTTCGTAATTTTTTTGTTATTGTTTTGTTACATAGAACATTGTAAATCAAAACTCTCGAAACTGATTGGAAAATAACATATTGTTGAAAATGAAACGGATTTTAATTTGGGTTTGGCCAATGAAGCTCTTTGTGGAAGTAACCAAGTAAAGATTTTTAGTTTTTTGTACTAACTTTGGCATCTAAGATGAAAACTCAAATGATGAAAATATCGAGAGTTTTGATGAAAATATCAAGTAAAGACTTTTACATGGTCTGTAAGTTATACGGAAGTTAATGGTGGTTTTAAGAATATTTATAACTACTACGACTGATTCAGTATTTTAGCTTTTAATTCACCAGATGAAATCGATAGATTCTTGGAAAATGTTGAACTTCTTGAATATTTCTTTTGTGTTTTAATTTTTCAATTTGATTATTGTTGCTATAAATCTAGTGATACTTATTGAAAAAACAATATAATGTAGCATACTATGCTTTATATTTTGGCTGGTTATGAAGCATAATCTATCAGGTTATGGGTAATAAGTTGATAAACTATGGTCGGCGCCTATGATCGGCAACCGGCGTAATTTATCAAATTATGGATCATAACTTGATAGACTATGGCCATCGCCAGTATAATTTGTGAGGTTATAGATTATAACCTGATAGATTATGGACAGCGGCCAGTGTAATCTGTCAAGTTATGGATCATAACCTGTCAGGTTATAACTGGCGGCCGGCCGGAGACTGGCCAGCGACCGGTGTAATTTGTTAGGTTATAGATCATAACCTATCAAGATGCGGCCATCGGCGGGTGTAACATGCTAGATTATATATCACAACCTGTCAGGTTATGGATCATAACCTATTAGATTATGGTCGGCGGTCAGCCGACAATGGGAGACCTGCCGGCAATGAGAGACCGTAGGCATATCTTATATTTACCAGTGGACTATTTAGAGTAACTTTAGAATTTTAAAAATGTTTAATTTAACTATTTTTATTATTTTAATTGTAAAAGGATAGAAATGAATGAGCTAATCTTTGAGGGTTAGAAATTTTTTGGGGTACTAGTTTGGGGGTTATTTCCCTTTTTTTCTCAAAATTTTACTTACACCTAAGATTTTATTAAGCACCCTAATGTATTTAAAAATTAAAATTACTCTCTTTTTAAAATTAAAATTCCTCCAAGTTCCATAAATATTCTTATGTACACCCATCTACTTTTAAAATATGGTTTGTTAAAAGGTTTACTTTCCTTTTTTTTTGAAAAAAATATTTTTTAAAATAAAAAACTCTATTGGAATCTTTTTCCCTCCACATAATTGAATCTTTTCTTCTCCACGTAATTTCTTAAGTTGAAGAACAAATAGGGTAGAGAGTTCACCAAATAATGGAACAAGATGAGAAAGTTTTATCAAATTTTAATGTATGGTTTTTTTTTTTTCCTTTCTCTTTTGTGTTTTGTTTTATTGAAATTTTTCCTAGAGTTGGTTTTGATTTTAGGTTTTTAATTATATTTTGTTGGACAAAAAAGATAAACGAATCGAGAATTTTTGCTCAAATAGTTTTAGAGCCCGTTTGGTAAAGGGATTCGTTCCCTATTTGAATCATGATTCATGGTTCGCTACAGTATTTTCTCTCACAAAAAATACACGTAAATTGAAAATGATTTTAATCGCATAGTTTTAATCCATGAACGTGTTCACTACATATATGGTATAGTTAATGGATAACTTGTTTTTTAAGGGATAACTTGTTATTTTTATGTTGACTAGTGTTTGCAAAAATTTGATATATATTTTTGTTAGATTTATTGTTAACCTATAATTTGATCAAGGCTCTTCTTTTTTTTTTCTTGGAAGGGAGATCGAGGGAGAGAGAGAGTCGGATGGGGGAATGAGAAAGGAAAAGTGAAAAACATGAAATGGAGTTGAGGTTTTGGGAGAGATTGAGAAAGTCAATTTTTTTTTTCCTTCCTATGTTACTCCTTCCCCCACCTCAACATGGCCAGAGAAGGGAGATGAGTGGCATGGCTGAGGTTCCAGCCATGCCACGTGAAAGGGCAGTTGGCCCTGTTT
>NW_010359472.1:790469-794654 GCF_000414095.1 Morus notabilis | reverse complement strand
GCATGATTCCTCCAAAGGACCTTCACAAGTGGGATGATCTTGTTCCGCAATTCCTTCTCTCTTCTATCCAGAATTTTTATAGGTTGTTCTTGATAAGATAGTTCTGGATCCACATCCATCGTTTCATAACTCAACACATGAGATGGTTCCCACAAATATTTCCGTAGCATGGACACATGGAACACATCGTGCACTCCAGACAGCCTCGGTGGAAGGGCTAGTCTATATGCAGTTTTTCCTATGCGCTCAATAATCTCAAAGGGCCCAATGTACCTAGGGCTTAATTTACCCTTCATTCCAAATCTCATTACTCCCCGGACTGGTGCAACTTTCAGAAATACGTGGTCGCCTATTTGAAATTCCAGTGGTCGTCGTCTTCTATCCGCATACTTCTTTTGTCGATCTTGGGAGACTTTCAATCTTTCCTTGATTTTCTTGATAGCTTCATTGGCTTGGTCCACAAGTTCTGGACCCAAATATCTTCGCTCTCCTGCTTCATGCCAGTATATCGGTGAACGACATCTACGACCATACAAAACTTCATACGGAGCAGCTTTGATAGACTCTTGGTAGCTGTTGTTATAAGAAAACTCAATCAGAGGAAGATATCTACTCCACGATCCCTGGAAGTCTAACACGCAAGCTCTTAACATGTCTTCCAAGGTCTGATTGGTACGTTCCGTTTGACCATCTGTCTGAGGATGCATTGCGGTACTGAACTTCAATCTTGTCCCAAGGCCTTCTTGTAACTTCTTCCAGAATTTCGATGTAAATCTGCTATCTCTGTCTGAAACTATGGAAAGTGGGACTCCATGTCGTCTCACTATCTCTTGTATGTATATCTCTGCTAGCTTATCAACTGTATAAGTTGTTCTCACTGGTAGGAAGTGAGCCGATTTGGTCATTCTATCCACTATGACCCAGATTGAATCATGTCCCTTCACATTCCTCGGTAACCCTGCAACAAAATCCATGGCAATCTGTTCCCACTTCCATTCTGGAATCTCCAGTGGTTGCAACAATCCACCGGGTTTTTGGTGCTCAGCTTTCACTTGTTGACAAGTTAAACATTTAGCAACATACTCCACCACATCTTTTTTCATTCCAGGCCACCAAAAGTAATTCCTCAGGTCTTGATACATTTTTGTTGTACCAGGATGCACCGAATATGGCGTATTATGAGTTTCATACAAAATTTGTCATTTCATTCCTTCATTGTCGGGAACACACAATCGACCTTTAAATCCCAATACACCATCCTCCGAGATTTGAAAATTCGGACGCCTATCCTTTATGACTGCATGCTTCAATTGTTCAATTAGAGGATCTAAATGTTGTTTACTTTTAATCTCTTCCCTGATCATCGGTTGCAAAGACAACGTAGATAATTGTCCCACCACAAACTCCATTTCCAATTTATTCAAATCATTTCTCAATGGACCTGGTATTCGAGGCAAAGTAACCAAACTGGCCACTCTCTTCCTACTTAAGGCATCAGCGACTTTATTCGCCTTACCTGGATGGTAATGGATGTCACAATCACAATCATTTACAAATTCCAACCACCTTCGTTGCCTCATGTTCAACTCTTTCTGCGTAAAGATGTACTTCAGACTCTTATGGTCTGTGTAGATGTCACAGTGTACTCCATATAGATAGTGTCTCCATATTTTCAACGCAAACACCACAGCGGCTAACTCAAGGTCATGCGTCGGATAATTCTTTTCGTAGTCTTTCAATTGCCGAGAAGCATAGGCAATCACCTTTCCATGCTGCATTAATACTGCTCCCAGACCTAATCCAGAGGCATCACTGTATATCACAAATCCTTCACTACCCGAAGGAATAACCAAAATTGGAGCTGAAGTTAATCGCTTCTTCAATTCTTGAAAGCATTCCTCGCATTTGTCTGTCCACTCAAACTTGACGTTCTTGCGAGTGAGTTGAGTCAAAGGTTGCGCAACTCTCGAGAATCCCTCGACAAAGCATCGGTAATACCCTGCTAATCCGAGAAAACTACGAATTTCAGTAGCATTATTCGGTCTCTTCCATTGACTCACAGCTTCCACCTTAGATGGATCCACTGAAATTCCTTCCCTTGAGACCATATGTCCAAGAAATGACACTTTCTCCAACCAAAACTCACATTTCTTGAACTTGGCGTACAATTTCTTCTCTTGCAACCTTTGTAACACCAATCGCAGGTGTACCTCATGCTCTTGCTTCGTCCGTGAATACACTAGTATATCATCAATGAATACAATCACGAATTTATCGAGATATTCTTCAAACACACGATTCATGAGATCCATGAACGCTGCTGGGGCATTAGTCAATCCAAACGACATTACCAGAAACTCATAGTGGCCATATCTAGTTCGAAAGGCTGTCTTGGGAATGTCCTCTTCTCGAACTTTCAGCTGATGGTACCCCGATCTCAAGTCAATCTTCGAGAAGACTGCCGCACCCTGGAGCTGATCAAACAAATCATCAATCCTCGGCAGAGGATACTTGTTCTTTATGGTAACCTTATTCAGCTCTCGATAATCAATGCACATCCTCATTGTGCCATCCTTCTTCTTAACGAACAACACTGGTGCTCCCCAAGGTGAATAGCTTGGCCTAATAAACTTTTTATCCAACAACTCCTGCAGTTGTGTCTTCAATTCCTTCAGTTCCGTTGGGGCCATACGATATGGAGCTTTAGAAATCGGCGCAGTTCCAGGTAATAACTCAATCACAAACTCCAACTCTCGATCCAGCGGCAGGGCCGGGAAATCCTCTGGAAAAAAATTCAAGAAAACTGGCTCGAACCATTGGAACATCTTTAGGCTCAAGCGTTACTTCCCGTGTCGTGTCTATAATATTAGCTAGATATCCAACACAATAACTAGCTAGCATTTTATACGCCTTCATAGCTGATATGATTGGCAATTTCTGTTTACGGGAGGTTCCATGGAACTCGAATGCTTTTCTCTCTCCTGGGGGCAAGAAGATCACTTTCTTCTTTTTACAGTCTATCACAGCATTATACCGTGTTAGCCAGTCCATCCCCAATATAACATCATAATCATACATCTCTAGTATGATTAGATCGGCATATAATTCTCTACCACAAATGACAATAGGCACTGCCCTAAGCCAAGATTGGAACTTCAAACTATCTCCCGAAGGTAAAAGTACTCTACATACTTCCCCTAGCATATCTGGTGTTCTTCCTAACTTTCTAGCAAAGCTCGCAGCAATAAAAGAGTGAGATGCACCTGAGTCTATTAATGCATATGCAGTAGTATCAGCCATAGAGAGCTGACCTGAAACAACTTCAGAAGGTCCAGCCTCTGCTTCACCTTGAGTCAGGGTAAACACTCAAGCATTTGTCTTCTGTTGATTTCCACCTCGTCCTCCTTGTTTTAGGTTGTCTGGGCAATCTCTAGCATAATGCCCCGGCTTTCCGCAAGTAAAACACCCCAAGTTGTTCGTCCAACATTCTCCACGATGTCGACGCTGGCAATTGCTGCAGTATGGCCACAACTCAAAGCCCTGTTGACCTTGTTGTCTCCGGTCATCTCCTCGATTCGGCATGTTATGATTTCTTTGTCCATCTCCACCTCTACTGCTTCTTCCGCCTCGGTTATTACCTCGATTTCTAAAATTTCCCCGCCGGGGTCCTTGTCTTCCTCTGCTTCCAAAATTCCCTCTTTGTTGGAAATTCCCTCGGTTGTTAAAGCGAAACCGAGGATTAGAACTGGTATCACTCTCCTTGGTCCCCGAAAATTGAGCCTGTCTATTTTCAACATTTTCCCACATCTCTTGCCGAATCGCTCGCTCAACAGCTTCCGCATAGGTGCGTGGCCCCGTCTCGCCAGCATCCACTAACTTTGCCAAACCCGACCTTAGACCTTTCATAAACCTCCTTTTTCTCTCGTTTTCCGTTGCTACCAATCCGGGTGCAAATCTTGACAATTGATCAAACTTCTACGCATATTTGATCACGGTAGAGTTCCCTTGCTTTAACTCTTGAAACTCGTCCATTTTTGCATCTAGAATGTTAGCGTTGTAGTATTTGGAGTTGAACAACTCCAAAAATCCCATCCAGGTTAGAGTATTCACATCCACGGTCCTCTTAACAACGTCCCACCAGATTCTCGCATTATTCTTCATTTGATACACCGCACATGCCACTTT
>NW_010359472.1:787318-788685 GCF_000414095.1 Morus notabilis | reverse complement strand
ACAGAGCAAACTTTAATGAGCTACAAGCTCAGTAAGTAGAGCTATAATCACACAATCTTATTTTAACATGCTCACACATTGCAACATCATAGGTAACTTATGCCAATCAATCTTACACTTTATGCACGTGCACTACATATCACTAGGGCCCTCTCGGTACTGCCGCCGGCTTTTTCACAATCTGGCCACATGCCAATATCTCAAATCACAATATCAGGTTCCCCATCATCACCCACTTGGTTCGAGAAAATCATAATTTCTCAATATCATAATATAGTCTCTGTCATCACCCACTTGGTTCGAGAGACTTGCGCGGCTCAATCACAATTTCATCAATCACTTCATCACATTAGAAGTCCTTTGAGGACTTGGCAGTACCGGCCTAACATGCATGTTGTTATGTACTCAATTACAAGTAATCTTCAACAATCATACACATTGACAATGTCATAAAAATTCATATAATGGCATACTAGACATTCCATAGAAAGTCTATCAAGCAAAGTTTGTAAGTGCTGCAGAAAAGTCAAACTCCACTTACCTGAGTTGCTTAGCAAAATCTGCGTTTAACCTTCTTCATTTCCCTTGCTTGTTTTCCTTTCCACAGTTCAAAATAGACAAATTGGCCACCGTCATTAGAGCTCAATAGCTCAGCCATAAATCAGTTTCTAACTCATAATCACTTTCTCCTGAAATTGGAATTTCACTGATTCGTCCATCTTTAAAAGAAAATTCATAAGATATTCTTTTTGTCTTTAAAAATTCCAAAATTAACTTCAAAACAAAGTAGACATGTATATCTTTCCAACGAACTACCATATGTTTCAATCCGACAACTCTAAGTACCATAAAAACAGTTTCCACGAAATCACAATTCTTTTTTTTTGCTGTTTTTGATAGTTTTTAGATAGTTTCTATATGAAACTTCCTATGCGCACAACTTGAGCCACAAAACTCCAAATGAGGTGATTTCAACTCTCACACGTCACTAATAACCTGTTCTAAATGGTGGCAAAGGTGGTTTAAGTGCAGCACTCTCATTTCAAAAAGTAGGTACCTCAGTTCTTTATTTTATTGATTTCTGGAATTGGCACTTTTACGATTGCTACAAGAATATCCACAAAGTATTCTATGTAGCCTTACAAATGACAAAATCAGAACCCAAGTGAGGTAGACACCTAGGGCTTTCCAAAGACATATCACAAGCTTAGTTTTGGGTCCGTTTAGGTCTCCAAAGACATGATAAACCAGATCAAATTTTGCTGATTTTTCTGCAGAAAACCAGCCACTAAGCCCAACTTCAAAAATGTATATCTTAAGCTATGGTTATCCGTTTAAGGTGATTCCAGCGGCTATACGAAGCTTAC
>NW_010359472.1:786862-787265 GCF_000414095.1 Morus notabilis | reverse complement strand
AAAGAACAGATTCTGTCCAGTAAGTACATTTGACAGATTTTGTTTTATATTCAAAAGTTCACAACTTAACCTACAAAGCTCCTTTTGGGGTGATTCAAGTTTCCATTTAAAGTATGAAATGTCTATTCCTCAAATATATAAATCATCCTCCAATATTCATTTACACAAAACCCAGAATTTGATCAAATAGGGACTGCTCAAAATTATAAGCAAAGTATACATTTAACTCACCAAATTCTTCTCAAAATCCAATTCCTCTTCAATTCTGGGCTGAGTTGAATCTTTCTCCTCCTCAAACTAGAGTCACAACATAATTCAATCAATAACTCCCAACTAAACACCCAGCCATTCAAAGATTTTTCCCCAAATAAACCCTTACCTTGAATCCTAGCTCAAACAACCT
>NW_010359472.1:750301-786373 GCF_000414095.1 Morus notabilis | reverse complement strand
TTTTTTTTTTCCTGGAAGGGAGATCGAGGGAGAGAGAGAGTCGGATGGGGGAATGAGAAAGGAAGAGTGAAAAACATGAAATGGAGTTGAGGTTTTGGGAGAGATTGAGAAAGTCAATTTTTTTTTTCCTTCCTATGTTACTCCTTCCCCCACCTCAACGTGGCCAGAGAAGGGAGATGAGTGGCATGGCTGAGGTTCCAAACATGCCACGTGAAAGGGCAATTGGCCCTGTTTTTTTTTTCCTTAATATTGCAATATGGCCCCCAACTATGAAAATTCTTTCAATCATGCCCCCCTAAAGCCTTGCAATTTAGTCCTTAAACTCTTTTATCATTTCTCTTACAATTCCTTCATACAAAATTAGCACAAAAGTTTAAGTCTGAAAATTAGGATGTTACACTAAATATCGTTAGTGGGCCTATAATATACCAAATCGAAGCTCTTTTTGAGCTCTACAATCATGGTAGGGCTTATCCCGTCAATCCAATTTTTTGGGCCAAAATTCACTTGTTTTCATCAGTTTTGGAGGAAAAAAATCAGAGAACTGTGACTGAAAACGGCCATAACTTTTTATCTAAATATCGTTAGTGGGCCTATAATATACCAAATCGAAGCTCTTTTTGAGCTCTACAATCATGACAGGTTATAGCCCACCAACCCAATTTCTCGGGCCAAAATTAACTTATTTTCATCAATTTCGGAGGTAAAAAATCGGAAAACTGTGACTTAAAATGGCCATAACTTTTTATCTAGAAATCGTTACTGGGCCTAAAATATACCAAATCGAAGCTCTTTTCGAGCTCTACAATCATGGTAGGGCATAGCCTGCCAACCAATTTTTCAGGCAAAAATTCACTTATTTTAACCACTTTCGGAGGAAAAAATATCGGAGAACTATGACTGAAAATGGCCATAAGTTTTGATCTAGAAATCTTTACTTGGCCTATCATATACCAAATCGAAACTCTTTTCGAGCTCTACAATCATGGCAGGGCGTAGCCCACCAACCCAATTTTTCGGGCCAAAATTCACTTATTTTCATCAGTTTCGGAGGAGAAAAATCGTAGAACAGTGACTGAAAACAACATAACTTTTTATCTGGAAACCATTACTGGGCCTATAATATACCAAATTGTAGCTCTTTTTGAGACAAAAGGAAAAAAATAGAAAATAAGAAACTTCCGAAGTTAAATCATAGTTAAATGATTATAACTTCCTATCAAATAATAAACACCAAAGTAAATATAGTAAACAAAAACCTTAGGAAAAAATTTGGTTAAGGGATGAAATGGTTCAAAGCAGAGTTAAAAAAAATAAAACACCTGCAACTAAGAAGTTAAAATATTGATTGTTGTTAGAAAAACATAAACGCCTTAAACGAATAATGTAAGGATAAATCTTCAATAATCCGGGCAACATCAATAATTAGTAAATCACTATTAACAATTACTCAATACATGGCAACAATTCTCGGGTTTTTTTTTTTTATTCTACCAACATGTATCAAAAGTAACTGAATTATGATTCAACATTATCATTGGCTACCAGCTGAATTATTGAAAGACTTACACTAAATAACAGAGGAACAAATTTTAATAGCTGTAATAGTGAAAAAAAAACCTTACAAAAAAATCAATTAAAGAATGAAATGGTTCAAAGTGGAATAAGGAAAATAAAATATTTGCAAGTAAAAAGTAAAAAGATTTGTTATTTTTCAAAAAACATAAACACCCTAAACGAAAATAATATAAGGATAAATCTTCAATAATCCGGACAACATCAATTCTTGCTAAATCACTTTTAACAATTACTCAATATATGGCAACAATAAAGAGGAAAAACATCATCACCACCAAGGACCAACATATTTTTAATAGACAATTAGAAATGAAGTGGAAGAAGTAAGAAATAAGTACCTTAGAACAATAACGAAAGTAGATAGAGTTGATGCAAAAGAAAGAAAAACACTTCAAAACAGAGATAACAAAAGGAACTCAGTAATGAAAATTGAAGAAAAGGAAGAAAACAGAAAAGATAAACGATAAGTATATGGAAATGAGGTGAAAAAGGTAAGAAATAAATACCTTAGAGGAATAATGAAAGTGGATATAGTTGATGCAGAAGAACTAAAAACATTTCAAAACAGAGATAATAGAACGGGGGAAAAAACCTCTCTAATGAAAATTGAAGAAAAGGAAGAAAACAGAGAAGATAGACGATAAGTATATGACAACGAAAGCAGAAGTAAAGCAAATGACTATAAGCATGAAAGAGAGAACAATATATTTATACGAAGAAAATAAACGTTTGAGTATATGGCGGTAGTAAATACTGCAAACAAAACTTAATACTACCGCTATTACGCTGCAAACAAAAGGTAATAATTTGTTAAAAACAGGTGTTACATTGCATGATAAGTACAGTGGAACAGAACGAATAACCTGCAGACAGTCAAAACAAAGTATCTCGTTAGAAAGAATTACCTTGCACTAAAAACAAATGTCTAAATATTCCCGACTAATATAACCTGTGGAAAAAAGGGTCAATAATTAGTAAAAATAAAAACTTAATTAAAAAAGGAAGAAAACAATTAAGAGATAACAATAACAAATAATACATATGGAAATAAAAATACTAATAAATCTGAAAATAAAAAAAAACAAATTTTAAAAAATTATAATAAAAAACGAAACCAAATGTATAAAAACACTAACAGATATGGAAAAAAATAACATAAAAAATTTCAGAAACACTAACAGATCTGGAAAAATGAAAAACACAAAAAAAGCTAAGGCAAATCTAAGGAAATTAAAATGGAAAACAAAACTACAAAACAAAACAAACATAAAAAATGAATCCCGGAAATCTTACAAAAAGGGAAAAAAAAGTGAAACAAACTTCACAAAAATAACCAAATGGGGTAACATCCCAAAAACGTCACTAACATATATTTAAAAACTTGGGAAAAAAAACCCGAATACAAAATAGAAACAAAAACTAAGCTAAATTTATAAAAACACTAACAGATCTGGAAAAACAAAAAAAAATTATGAAAAAAGGGGAAAAATGAAAAAAAAAAAACACTAAGAGATATGGAAAAACAAAAAACAGAGAAAAAACAAAATCAAATCTAAGAAAATATAAACGAAAAATAAAACTACAAAATCAAATGCAGATATCTAATCCCATAAACCTCAATAACAGATCTGGAAAAAAAATAGAAGTAAAAAAAAAGCTAAATCTATACAAACACTAACATATCTGAAAAAAGAAAGGAGGAAAAAATGAATAAACAAATAGATAAAAAAAAATTTCACGGAAGAAATAAAGGTAGAAACTTCACGAAAATAAATAACCAGAGGCATGCACAAATGCAAAACATATTTCCACGGAAGAAATGAAAGTAGAAACTTCACGAAAATAAATAACCAGAGGCATGCACAAATGAAAAACATAAGAAACCAAAACGAAAATACAGAAAAAATAGAGAGAAAACAAAGACGAAAAGCATATTAAGAATAAAAAGAGCTTAAAACTCTGAAGATCTGCAGAGAAAAATGAGGAAGAAAACTTCACGGAGAGGATGAGAGAGAGAAGAAAAGAAACCCAAAAAAAAGTGCAGGAAAAATGAAGCTAGAAGCTTCGAAGAATAGCAAAATGCTATTCTGAAATGAAATTACGAAAATATCCAAACAAAACAAAAACAAACAATCAAGGATAAAACGGTAAATACACAATTTCGGGACACATACGGAATTTTTCTAAATAAGAAAATTACGAAAATAACCAAACAAAACAGAAATAAGAACTGAGGCTAAAACAGTAAAAACACAAAATTAAGACACATCCAGAATTTCTTATAAAAAAGACCCGGCACTGTACTTAGTACAGTAAACCGAGTGCCTCATTTAGTAATAGGTATAATATATAATAATATGCTGCCATTGCATTTAATTGTTATTTATTGGTAGCGTTGAACATTTCCTTACTATTGGTTTTGGATTTTTATCTTTCTCACTTTCTTTAATTTAATTTTCTTTTTTGGTGGATCAGGTAAACTGGCTAAAAAATATGAAATAGAAAATAGAGAAGCTGCTTTAGATTTTGTTATTAGTCTGATCGAAACAGTACTTGTAGATAAATGGATGTCAAATTAAATCTTTAAAAAAAAAAGACATTATTTCTACATGCTTTATATAAGAATAAATAGTCTCCTCCTCCTTTTGTTTCGGTGAATTGTAAACATATGTCTACATATTAAAACTTTTCTCATACATTCGTTTATTGCACTAAGAAGTAATGTAACCATTTAAAAAAGAAAAGTGGAGGAATCAAGACTACCAACATTTGTATATCTTTTTTAGGCATACGTTATCAACGGAACCTCTAAACGTTCACAAGAATGAATAGACTATAATTTTAAAACAAGGAGCACGTCATTTCAACTCTACTGAATATATTAACATAAAAGTATGTAAGCGTGTGTGATCACAAAATTTAAATTGAATTTATGATCATAAATCCACCACAATTCTCTATTACCGCTAAGCCACCACATTCACTGGTAAGTAACCATTGGATTTTATCCTTAAGTTTCATATTTTGCTTACCTGACATGACTTGTCATTGATGTCTGCTTCCAACTGTCTTTTTTTCTTTTGTCTCAAATTGATTAAAAACAAAAGAGAGAAGAAAAACACAACTTGCCGAAAGTCAATCCAAAATAAAATGATAATCCTAAAGAAAAAACACGGTTTTCAATTTTGTCATTCTATCTTGAATTAATGGACCAAATAACATGCTCTACTATAATCTCAAGAGAATCAAACAAGAACATGCGTTTTGTGTTGTTGTGCTCAAGCAATAAGCTCTTTAACCAATATGTTAATTTCCTGTTGTTTATGTCCATCTTAAAAATATAATAAATACATAAGATTGTTACATTTTAGGACGCAATCGTAAATTTCAAAAAAAAATAATATAGCTTATAAGTATACCATCAATGAATCGAGAATTTAAAGGTAACAACATCTACTAAAAGCTTCACAATATACCCAACCAAAAGGTCATGTTTGTTTCACAAAAGATCTAAAGAAGAGAGAGAAAGAGATTAATATGATATGACTGTACAAACATAAAAGGAACAAATTGTATAGACTTGACAAGTGCTGTCTCTTACACGTTACAGTACAATCATCCATGTGAAGTACATTTTCCCTTAAGCCAATTATCTAGTTTTGATTTTCCTCTTCATTATTCAGTCTCACCATTTATTTATTAGTTCTTAGAACGGGATGATACAAGAGAACATGCTTGTAATGACTATGCAATTATGAGACAAATCAACAACATATTGTGGCTTCATTAGAAAAGGGCTTATCAAATTTCAGATGTCGTTGCCTGCAAACCACAAACCATATTTGCTGGGACAGCTATATCTATCATCTTCGGATATGACAGGTTCAAATCTGATACAAAAAAAATTGTGCAAGTTATCAGCAATTCATCATCCCAATAAAATGCATACTACTTAAAAGAATATGCATGTCTTAGCAGATAAAAAATAAAAAAATAAAAAGTTTTAGCATGCACTTACTTTCCATAATGCCCTTGAATGTTTCCTGCAAAAGAGGTTTAAACAATTTTAATGTTATTAAATTAAATCAAAAGTAGGATGTTTGGAACTCATCATAAGGAGCAGAAATAAATAAGAATAATTTTCCACCAAACGCCTAAACTCCTAAAATTTTGTAATCAATTTCTGTAGTATTCTCAAGAGGTTAACAAACTGGTTTCGCAAAATGACTTTTAAGAGAGACACTTAAATGGCTTTTTAAAATATGTAATTATTTGCAAAATAACTTCAGAGTTTTCACGCAGTGGCCACTTTTTAAAATGACCGACCAAGTGGGTCGCTCAGTGTAAAAACAAAAATAAGTTATTTTGTTAATTTCACATTTTAAGACTGTCACTTTAGAAAATTTTCCTCTGGGTTATTTTACATATATATTTGTCCCTTAAATTTGTATAGTTTTAGCAATTTTCTCTTGAATTTTTAATTTTGACAAGTTGTCCTTTCAACTTGTAGAACTATTGTAATATGCCCAATTTTAACAATGATTATGCCAAATTAGTGTCAAAAAATCACGTTCGACGGAAAATTTCAACATCCTAATTCAAATGTAGTATAAATCTTTCAATTCCTCAACTTTCAATTCCTTATATCTAAAAAAAATTGAATAAAGTTAATAAAATTGGACACATTACAACAATTTTATAAATTTAAAAGGATTGATTGTCAAAATTAAAAGTTTAGCGAATAATTTGCTAAACCACGACACATTCGGCAATTGTGCTAGAAACCCTTTCCGTCTAGAATCTTAAAACCCAACATTTTTCAGTTAAATCACTAATCTTTACAAAACATTAGCTATTTGGCTCTGCTGCATAGAAATTGTCAGTGTATCTTTTATAGCAAAATAAAGAAAACCGAGGTTCATTTTTTCACCAGCCTCAAGCCTGATACCAAATGGATTTCATGAAGTGGAATTTTGTAGATGAAAGACATGAACAACATTGAGTGATAGGTTACCTCATCCTTCGTTAAACGAGAGTTGTACAGCAACTCCTCCCCCACAGTGCTAACCTGAAATTAGTAGCTTTGTTACATAAGCAGATACATTTTTTTTAATAAGAAAAGTGTTGGCCAATTGACAAAAGGTTAAAGTGTTTGCGTACAGTGAATCCTTTGTAGTCATGAGCCGGATAGACTAAAGTTTCCTTCGGTAACGTAAAAATCTGGTGACGAACGTAGGCAAGTGGTTATTCAAGAGACATTCAGAGTTCAAAGATTCATTCAAATGGTTTAGATTAAGAATTCATAACATTTCTTAGCAATAATTGTGAATCTAATATTCTTGCCTGTGAATGCACTGATTTATAGAGCTGCTGTGAACTTCCACCCTGCAAAAAACTTAATGGCATCAAACCTTACAAGTAGTGATCATTTTTTCTTTTGATAATTTCATCAATCATAATTCCAAACCAATTCCACAAAACCTCACAGAATGAAATGGGAAAATGCCTTAATGGAAGAATAAAGGGGGAGCAGAAATATTCTTAAAATAAGGAGAAAGGAAGAAAAATGGGAAAGACTTGGATAATGTGAACCGCAACATCAAAATCACTCGAGTCTTGATGCCTTGAGAATTCAAAAAAATTTCGCGTTACTGGAAAATATCGAAGCAGAATATTGTCACCAAGTCTAAATCTTCGCACCTGAAAGTCTGTCCTTCCACATCCGCGTATCAATAAGGCATCTCCAGTGAATGCCATCCTAGGCTGAGGCTGATCAGGTCCATCTCCCGTAACATAGGTAACGCAACCAAATGTATGACCAGGAGTAGCGCGAACCTGCATCACGAAAACTTGTTTTCTTTGTAATATAGCTATTAACACAAGATGATAGATTCACTTTTCTGTGAGTACTAATTTTTAACAATTCCAAATGCAAATAGCACCCGAATTAGGAACCTCAAAAAGAATTTTGTTTTGAAATGAAATCTCATGTTCAGCTGAAAATGCTTGCCAAGAACTATTTCATCTGCTAACTCTCATAAAAGCCACTTTCCAATATATATTCTTGTGCATACAGGGTAATTTGGGAGAAAACAAATGTTTCAACTACGCAGCAAAGTTACTTTGGCATCTAGTTACATTAAATTTTAGGGATCGCTTTTGGCCATGTGATTTTTTTAACAATAAAAACATTGGAAAGTACTGTATATAGTCTATGAAAAGTTTTTTTTTTTTTTTTTTTTTTCTTTTCCCTTTCAGAAATTTCTTCAAACTGAGGCTGAATTCCATCAATAACATCTTAAATTGACCACACAAGTGTTCTGTCCAATGAAAACTAAAATTGTTCTGCTCTTAATAAATGAACAGAGCTCAGAGCATACTTCTTTTCAAATATTCAACTTCATCAATAGATTGTATCAATTGTAAGAGTCTTGCGTCCCTACCTCAAGGAAAAGATTCCCAAAATGTATCTTATCACCCGGTTCGATCAGAAGATCAGCTTTCGAACCACTCGCTTTTGAAATAACAGATTTTACACCTGGAACCTTACCCTGCAAGAAACAGTTGCATTTAACAAACAATCAGAGTTAAAAGGTGCAGAAAACTGTGAAGGTGCATAATATCAAAAGACCCTTCAACCAAAATGAGTGCATCCCAAAACCGCGAAACAACAACAACAACAAATACAAGCCTTAATCCCAAATTAATTAGGGTCGGCTATATAGATTTCTCGTTTTCAGTCTGCTCTATTAAACACGAGACCTTCCTGAAGCTCTAGATACAATCGGGCAAAATAAATAGAGGTGTGACAAACCTTGATTAACCCTGTCCCAGTTACATGATCAGCATGAACATGGGTGTTCATTGCATAAATAAGCTTTAGCTCAAGTTCTTGAACAAGAGAAAGATCCCTATCAACAGTTTTGTCCACTGGATCAATCAACTGAAAGAAAGAAAGATAAAAACTGTATGAGCACATAGTTAAAACAAACGAAACCTAGAAAACTTTCATGAGGAATTTTCAATTCTCTCCAGTGAAACTAATTTTCACTGCATCTAAAGTTTTCTTGCTGCATCAAACATCAGATAGGTGATCGAAATAACTTGGGCCGAATTGGATTGGATTTCCATATTATAGAAGATGTCAAAAGATCATTGTTTTCAATAGTAACATGACTAGCAAAGGAAGGAATCAATTCACACAAATATTTAACAGTAAATTTGCAAATATTATGCCATGAACTGCTTCGATCATTTCACTAGTTTGAATTATAACTTAAATTTTTGTTATAGTATTTTCTCTCACAAAAATTCAATTCAACTTTTTTCCGTAATAGTATTTTTTCTCGAATTCACATTTTAACTCAAATTCTTAACTCGGAGAGTTACATGACCGACCAATACTGAATTTTTTCATCAAACGATGAAAACTAATAAAATCTACAGCAAAAACTTATAAGAGTGACAAATTGAATTTTCCATTTTTTTCAATAACAAAAATGAAATCCTGACGACAAATTAGTTCGAAAGGAAGCTATAAACTACGTCGAATTTTGGCCTTTGCGTCAAAACCAAATGAGAAAAAGTAAGAGAGAGACCAGAGCTGGACGATCAGGGTGAGAGACGTCTGCGAGAAGGTAAGTGTAGGTGGAGGACTCCTTCTCGAAAAGCTGCCGGAACAAGATCTTCTTCGGCGACGAGTACGACGACGTTTCGGACGACCCCATTTCGAATTTGCAGTGACACCACCACTTTTGCAGCTCCTTTCTGTTTTGGTTTTGTTCAAGTCAATCGTAGAGAGATAATCCCAACTTTCTCAGCATTACTTTCTATTCATCATTTATTTATTTATTTATTTTTAATTATTATTTTAGTTTCTTCCTTCATCGAGGATTCAGGGAGCATTGCCAGCTCCGTCATTCGCTGTTGGTGAGTCACACTGATTTTGTTTCCTAATGAACCTTCTTTCTCTCCATACTGATAAAACCATGGTATATTTTTTAATCGATTATTCCAAAGCTTTTAATAGTTTATTAATTATTAGTCTGATGATGATGATGATGATGATGATGATGAAATCAAAGCAGGTTTTTTTTTTTTTTCCCTCTGATTTTATTTTGGTGGAATCCACGTTTAGGTTCTATAAATTTTTAGCCCGCGTTCGATCAAATTACAAATATCTCCTTGGACTTTATCACAAGTGTCAAATTGTCCTTTCATTTTCTATGGGAACAATATGGCAACGACTGTCCTTATTAACAATTGACAGAATCTGTTGTTTTAGCCATATGCTTAAGAATTTAACGGTCTGATTAGCGTTTGTCGACGTAAGAATTTATAGTACTTAGACATAAAAAATTACTACAATCACATATAAAGCCTTTGAAAATCGTAATCCAATAATTAAAAAACAATACTAAAACAAAAAAAGGGTTACTATAGAAATTCTCATTTTTAAATGGGCCAATGACACCTGAAATTGAGAAAAGAAACAATATTAATTAGACAAAAGAAAATTATTGACGTTACTTTTAGAGTGTATAAATCGAGATTTTAACCGTCTACTCTTAATTATTATCCTTTTAATTAATATAATTAGAGAAAATTACACTAAACATCATATTTTCAAATTTAATAAAAATAAATTATTTTTAGCGTATTTTTTTAACTTGTTAAGTTAATAGCATTTTTGAAATTTTAAATGGTTTTAAAAAAAACATGATTTTCCAAATTTACCCCTTTTAGTGTTTTCCTTTTCTTTTTCCTTTTGTTCTTTACGTTCTCTCTCCAGCGTTCAATCATCTCCTCCGTTTTTCTCTCTCTCCTCTCTCTTACTTCTTTTGATTCTCCTCTCTCTCTTTCTTTCTATCGTTGATTCTCTTCTCTCTCTGTTTCCGTCGCCGGTGACGGTGAAGACGACACAGTCGGAACCGGAGAAGAAGACTTGTCTGGATTCCGGAATCGGAGATCACGCAACGCTTTTGGAAGCCGGAAATCATGATTGAGATCTCCAGATCGGAGATCGTGATCCCTGATCGTCGTTGAGCAGTTCTCGAGATCATTTTCGTGGCTCCGGACGATCTCTCGGTCACGGCCTCTGGACATCCCTCTGTCATGGCCTTGTGACGGCGTTGGCGACGTGAAAGAGGAAGAGAGAGAGGAGGAGAGAGAATAGGAGAGACTGTGAGGGTTAATTTTGGAATCTCAAACATTATAAAAATGATTTTCTGATATTATGATGCTATGTTCTAACCGTTTGGAAAAAAAATTATGCTATTTTTTTTCAGTCTCCTTATTAAAACTGTTATTTCTCACACTCTCCTATAACCATTTGATTAAAAAAAAAATTTAATCAAGAATAAAAAGTAAAGAATTAAATTCATATCTTTTAATATTTTATTCCTCTAAACTCGGTTTTCCTCACACTGTGATGAAGTTTGATCGAGATCTCTAAGGGTTCGTTTGGTATAGGGATTGAAATCAGGGTAATTTGAGTCATTTGATTTAGATCCATGATTCATGATTTGAATCATGATTCAGAGTGATCATAACCTTCGTTTGGATGTGTATATGCATGATTCTGATTCTAACCTGAAATGTGATTCGAATCAGTGTTTAGTTGTCTTATTTTCTGAATTTGAAGCATGACCAAAATAAATATAATTTAAGAAATTATATAATAAATATAAATCGTTACGTGTAATTTAAAAAAATATATAATTCATCGTATAATTAAAAAAATAAAGTATTAGAAAAAAATTATGCAAATAATTATAACTCAAAATTATAACAAGCTAAGTGAGAAATATATGAAAAAAATGTGAATTAAAAATAAAAGCCAAACATAACTTGTCTCCCACGAGCAACAATTTATAACAAGCCAATTAGTAGAAAAAAATTCGCCACATCAAATACGAGAACAATTATATAACAAGCCAATGAGAAAAATTCTCACCCGCATGTCAAATCACCATGTCAAATCACCTTTTTTTACTGTTCATGGGGTTTCAAACGGGTGAATCAGGGGGGGCCTGATTTTGAAATCAGGCCCCAAAATGATCCCAATCACTTTTCTGATCCCATTTTTTACTGTTCATTTTTGTCTTTCCAAACACTGATTTGACCTTAATCAGGGAATTTGAATCCCTCAATCCTCCAACCAAACATGCACTAAGTTTAATTAAATTCATTATGAACATATTTTATTATTATCATTTGATATTATTAAGAGTGGCAACTCAGTGTCACATGTTATGTTCGTGTCGTATTTTGATCGTTTTTTTTAAATTTACAATCAACCTAAATACGACCCGTGACACAAAATTTTTTAAAAATCGCAACACGAACACGACACGACCATTTTACCAGTTGACACGACACGAAAATGACCCGTGACACGAAATTGACCTGTGAACCTGAAATTGACGCGAAAATTATATACTTTTCATTAGTTTTTTATGCATTATAAATAATTTAAAATTTATAACACACTAAAATACACTAACATCCATCTAAAATTAAGCAAATAATAGTATAAGATTTTAACTATAATTATCGTGATATCACAAGTTCATAATTAAATCTAACATATGCCATGAAAAATATATATAGTTTTTAGTTTTTTACGAGTTTCGTGTCGTGTTCAGGTTAGGCGGGTCTAACCCAAAATTGACCAGTATTTTTTGTATCAATTTCAGGTCAACCCAATTCTGACCCAAACTTCTTTTTTTATCACAACTTGTGAAATTCGTATCATTTTCTAATCGTGTTGTCATGTCGTGATTCATATTATCAACCCTAGATATTATCCTCTTGTATATAATACTTACATATACAATATCAAGGTCACAAAATAATCACTAAATTTTTAATGATATTCATGCTCTGCACATAAAAATAATAAAAAATCACTTTATTTATTAGTAATAAAATATTTAAAATACATCACATGTTTTAAGGACATCATTCCTAACGAAGACATAGTTTCTTAAATTAAAAAAATAAATAAATAAATGTTAGACAATCTGTTCTTTTACACGGTTACATTTTTTTTTTTTAGTTCATCTTGTACCAATTTTAAAATCAAAAAGCATTCTGACACACTTTAATTTAGTGCTGGAATTTTGGGCCAGCGAGCCTGCCCGAAGTCCAAATTTTTCGGGCTCGGCAAGGCCATAAGGCCGCCCTTTCAAGCAAGTTTTTGGATTCAGGCTCGAGCTGCGGCTGCCCGAGAAAATTTAGAATCTCTGAAGCCCGCCGTCAACCGCCGATTTTTTTTTTTTTTCCCTCCAGCCCAAATTGCCCAAAGCCCGATCAACGGCTAGTTTTTTAACCATTGGCACCCGACCCGAACCGATGCCCGAAAGCCCAACCACCAACGGTTTTTTTTTACAGGTGCCCGATTTCGGCCCGAACCCGACCCGCCAATGACAAAAAATAGCCGTTTGATCTAAATTTGGGGAAATAAAACAAATTTTTACCCAAAATTTTCCCTATAAATACCCCACCATCCCTCAAATATTTTCCTCACCCAAACTCTTTCAATCTCTTTCAATTTCTCTCAATCTCTCCCAATCTCTCAAATCTCTCTCTCGCACAATTTTTTCAAAAACTTGTGATTTTAATCTTAATTATAGTTCTTATATAATTCTTACAATAAATATCTTAATAATTATTTATATACAATTACAATTAATAAATAATATTATATATATTCTAAAAATAAATATCTCTCAATCTCTCCGAATTTCTCGGGCGGACGGGCTCAGATAACGAGTACAAATTCAATTTTTTCGGTCAATTGTGGGCGGCCCGTTTAAAGTTCCAGCACTACACTTTATGCATACACAAAGCTTCTTTAACTTATCCTTAACTAAATCTCACCCCTATATTTCTAATCCAACGGTTAAAGCTACAATCGGATGAGAAAGACATTATTAGGGTGCCAGACAAGAGACTTACGTTCTAATTATATATTAAAAGTATATATTATAACACATTTTATTTAATGCATTTGATTTGAAAATATCATATAAAAGCTTTAACGCACTATTCTTCAAGTACTTGTGACAACCACCTGCATATATTTGACAAAACAATTGTATCATAAAAGGACTAAACACAATAAGTTCATGATTAACTTTTATTATTCGAGAAATCATATTTCAAAATTATGCTGGTCAACAATATTGTTTCTACATTGGATAATCCAACGGAATATGATGGTCAAGTATTGCTTAAACTTGCTTATGATTCACACTTTCTAGAAAAGCCCCATAAGGCTTTTGGAGAGGATGGGTGAAGATTTTTTAGAATATGGCTCAAATTTTACCACTTAAGCTAAAACTTGTTTTGACAATACATTAATTAAGGAAATGCTAGAAGCAACAAATTAGGACATATCACGTAAAAATGATTAACCCTAAATACATCTATAAGAACAAATACCAATTTTATTTTTTATAGGCACAATAAACCTTCCTTGGCGATGTGAGTGCACAAGAAAAATGTCGCCTTCATTGAGTTAAAAACATTACATTCTCGTTGCAACATGTAAAATGAATAAATTTTTATTTTCTTGTTTTAACAGATATATTTATCACGGACAAGAGAACAAAAATAACATTTAGGTACAAGAGAATAAATTTTTTATTTTATTGATTTATTAACAAGTACATGAGTAATAAAATATTAATGTTTCCCTCTGATTATACGACAGACATCACACCAATATATAATTAGCAGCTTTTTCAGATCACTCCAAGTATTTTGAGATTTTGATGTGTAGTCCATTAGGAAATTCTAACCAAGGCCTTCGGATGATGTCTCCTCCTTTAGCAAATTCCCATCTAACCATTGCAAGTTTGCAAACAGCAAGAATAGACGTTATCAATATCTAAGTTAAAAATATTTGGCACACCACAATTTGTTTATAAAATTTGGTTGTGATACTGTAGCTTGCGAAAGTGATATTGTTATTAGTTTTCATTTAGAGGTCAAAATATAATAAATAGTTTATATATATAGATATATATACTATTTGGCACGTATACACACTTACGCTGTCTTTTCTTCATTTTGGAATGGTATATAGACACAAATACACATGTGTGTACGTATATAAAATATATATTTGAAGGTGACTATTAAAGGAAACGTAACCATTAAAAACTCATTTATATATTTACATCTACAATGTAGTTTTAATAGTTATTTTAATATTTATTTATTAATGTGTTTTATTTTTTTATCCATAAGATATTAATTCGACGATTATAATAAATTAAATAATTGACCAAAAAATTATGACAATTAATGAAACTGGATTATTATAAAACTAAATGTTCACATTTACTAAATAATCACGATGAGAATTATGTATCTATTGAGAGTTAGTTTATAGATATAATATATTTATAATTTTAGTTACCTGTAGTTCAAAACCAAGTAATGAAGAAATATTGCCATTTGCAGCTTTGCCAGGTCAGCTCCCAAACAGAGTCTTGGATTCAAGCCAAAGCCCATGAAAGTCTTGGAACTTTTAGTCATTTCCTTTCCCTATTTGTTTTTTTATCAAAAAAAAAAAAGAAAAAGACAAATGGAGTGGAAAACAAAAATAAATATCTAGTAGAAATAATAATAAACAAGAGCGTACAACTACCTATACAAATTAGGGAGAAAAGGAAACACTTTAGGTCCGTTTAGTAATGTTTTTAAAATAGTTTTATTTTCAATGTAAAAATAAAAATGATATTATTTTGAAAATTATTCTAGAACTGATTCTAAAATTATGTTTGGTGGTCTTTCAAGAGATTAGTTTGAGTATGATAAAAAAATAAAATCGTGTTTGGTTACATTTATGTTTATTTTGAATACATGTAATTAATAATCGTAAATTAATATATTAAGTAATTAATAATTGATAATTATTTATCAAATAAAAATTAATATATTAATAATATAATAATAATGAATAAATTATTATTAATGAGTACATTAGTAATTAAACTATATATATAATAAATTAATATGCTAAATAATTAAAATTAGTAATTAGTAATTAATTATAAGTAATTACTATGTTAGTAATATACTCATATTTATTAAATTATAAGTAATTAATTAGTGTATTAAGAAAAATAATTGGTATATACACAATTTATTTATATTCCGTTTAGTACTTAAATTATTACTTTTAGTTACATAATTAAATAATTAAGTATTTAATTACTAATGTTTATTTAATAATCTATTATTTAATATATCACATGATCAATTTTTGGTAATTAATCTTTTTATAATGATTAATTACTATTTATTATTTAATATATCACAGAAAATTTTTGGTTTGTCAAAGTCTTATAGAACCTATTCTGTGCACGCCCCCCTAAAAGCCCTTGTTAAGCTTCCAGCAGAGGATTTTTTTTCTTTTTTGTTTTTAAATTTTTTTAAAAGCTATTCCGTATGTTTTTTTATTTTTTATTTTTTATTTTTCTATTCATTTCCTTAGTTATTAAATATATCTATTTAAAAATTATTAATTAATATATAATACAATTAGTAATTAATAATTATTTATTTAATATAACTTTGTTGATAAGTACTAGAAAATGAAAAAAAAGGAAAAATAACTTTTAATCATTTTCTATTTTTTTCACAAAAATCATTCTCATTGGTTTTTGTTTTCGTTTCTGTTTTCAAAACTTTTATTAAACAAACGCGATTTTAATTTAGATTAATAACAAAAATTCTCCTAGAATTACGACCCATGTAACGCTTTACCCATGATCTTCATAACGTAACATATGCTCTCCCATAGTATAAATCGTTAACAAGAAATGTCTCATGTTAAAGTTTTTAACAGAAAATTAATTACTCATATGATATAATACAGGGGTATTTTGTAATACTATCCATTCTTAATATTAAATATTAAATCTTAAAAAATCTTAAAGCTTAAGAAAAAACTTTTTTTTCTAATTCTTATTTACATGTAATATTTACTATGTATATGTCAGCATTTTTTTGTGCTGTTGATGTTTTGAAAAATGTTATTAAGAATATACCATGAATTAAGTTAAAAAATATATTGTGAATTTAAAAACTGTTAGTTTAAATTTTTTTGGAAAATTTTCAATTAATTAATTGATAAGAATTGGAAGATTAAAAGTTTTGTTTTATTTATTATCATATTAAATGAAAATTAGAATATGTTTTAAAAACTATAAATTGAAAAGTAATAGGTAGAAGCAGTAATTTTGCACCAAAATCTTTAAGAACAATTAATATTTGTGTGTCATATGGCACCTCTATCAAAATCCCTAAGGGAAAGGGTATTTTTATTAACAATTCATATATATTTCAGGAGAATGAATGTTATGTTTTGAAGATCGAAAGACAAAGTGTTACAAGAATTATAATTTAGTAAGAATTTTTATAATTAATATTTTAATTTTGATCAATTATGATTTCTATTTAAATCCTGTCTCAAAAGGTTTATTAATTAAAGAGTACAAAATGTATATATTTCATTAGCCAAGTAAAAATTTTGATTGTTTTTCGATTAAAAAAAACCCAAAAACATAGACATAAACACACAAAAAATTGACTATAAAACGGATGAAAGAAACGTAACACAATGAGGACATGTGAGGGTTCTAAAAAGATAATATAAAAAAAAGGTTTGAAAAAATCTAAAAAGAAAAAAAACATATCTAAAATAAAAATCAAAATGTGTCAATAGTCCTAATATTTTTCTTCCTTTTTAAAAGGGATCTCTTTGTTTTTTTTTTTTTTTATAACTATTTCATCCCTCGTAAAACCCTAACCTACTATACTTTACTCATGCTACATTTTTTTCTAAACATAACTAATTTATTATCAAAAGTTATTTGTATAAATAACCTTTATTATCAAAAGTTATTTGTATCAATAACCCTTTTTCTTATTGAGTTTCTAAATAATTTTTTTATAAATAACCCTTTTTCTTATTGAGTTTATCATTCTTTTTATTTATTATTTACAATTTAATAAATGCAAATAACATTAAGACATACTATTCACCCTGGTCGTCCAATACACACCGTTTGGTCCCACTTTCCCCTTTCCCCACTTTTTTTTTTTCTATTTAAACTTTTTTGCCTTTTTTTTTTAATTATTTCCGCTGTCTTTTTTTCCCTTTCTTTCTTTTTGGTCCCATTTCTACCATAATCTCGTACATCAATATTTTCCTAACCTTTCCTTTTTGTTCCTCTTTTTTTTTTTTTTTTTGTAAACTTTATCACTCTCTCATAAATTTTTTAAACCTAGAATATCAACTTTCTCGTCAAAATAATCTCATCGCTTATGATTATTTTTTTTATTTTGTTATCTTATAATTTAGAATGTTTCAATATGTATTTAATCATATAAAACTTTTACTTAAATTACTATTTATATACTCTTTTTTAATTGATCAGTAAACTTTTTCTTTCCCTACATATTGTTGTTCATATTCTATGTAATAAACATTTCAATTGCATATCTATATATATGTGGATCCCACATACTTAAAAGTCTTGAAAAAGAGAAAAAAATCGTACCCCCCATCGCCATGGATTAAACGTGAGAGGATCGTCATACTTGTCAGGATCTAAATGAAGAACTGTTGTATTGATCATGACCATCCAACCAGCCGGAATTGTATATCCTGTAAAAGTTGCAATTTCTTTAACTTTCAAGGACTATTTCAGCAAAGTTTTCCCAGCTGAGTAGGATGGTATATTACTGAATCGTTCTTGATATTTTACTGAAATGTACAAATTTACCTCGTATTTTAAGAAAATGACAAAAAGAATCTACGTGTACTTATACAATAATATTATTCAAAAAAATGTGCCCTAATTTTTTTTCCCAAGAGATGTTTAGCCACATTAAATATCATATATATCACCGTGTCATTAATTTTTGTATATGGTTATTTATTTTTCTTCAATTTAAATGTCAATGCCGGGTTATTAATAGTCATTTTATGCACACAGAAAATTTTTGGTACTTAAATTATTTATATTCCGTTTAGTACTTAAATTATTACTTTTAGTTACATAATTAAATAATTAATTATTTAATTACTAATGTTTATTTAATAATCTATTATTTAATATATCACATGATCAATTTTTGGTAATTAATCTTTTTATAATGATTAATTACTATTTATTATTTAATATATCACAGAAAATTTTTGGTTTGTCAAAGTCTTATAGAACCTATTCTGTGCACGCCCCCCTAAAAGCCCTTGTTAAGCTTCCAGCAGAGGATTTTTTTTCTTTTTTGTTTTTAAATTTTTTTAAAAGCTATTCCGTATGTTTTTTTATTTTTTATTTTTTATTTTTCTATTCATTTCCTCTCTTGTATCAGTTTTTTCAGTTTAATTTAAGGACATCGGCGTGTAGATTGAGCAATTTAATATTATTAAACAAAACTTACTCATTGGTACTATATATTTTATAAACGTGAAATTACATTATAATATTCTGAAAATAGGAAGTTTTTTCTTGGAATGGAAAATAGGACGTCTCCGTAAGTTTTGTGGCAGCCATGTGATTGATTTTAAGAAGGACAAAGTACCTTTCATTCAGCAAAAAGGGGAAAAAAATATAGTACCTTTGATTTGAACATCTTTGACAACTTTTCTGAAAATTCCTGGCAGAATATTTCCAAGCCTAATTGTTTCGTTGATAACCTGAAAAATATAAACACGTATTTATCGGTTAAAAAGGAAAAAAGAATATTATCTAAACGACAACAAAAATCCAAAGACTATAAATATAAACGAGTAAAGTTAATTTCTAACTATGTCCACTAAAAACATAATTATCGAAAAGCACAATTTAACTCACCATATGTGTAAAAGTCATAGATTTATACTCGTCCCATGTAATTTCAGACTTTTCAAAACCACGACTTTCAATAATTGCTTCGTGCTCTTTCTGCATGAAGTAAAAGATCAATAATAATATGAATATTAATTTTTTGTCAAGAAAACATCATATGTATAATACGACAATGCCAGTATTGGCAACCGAAATCTTGTATGTAATATTTGATGTGTAAAGTGAATTGTAATCTTATCCTTAGTAAATATTACTTTCTATAAATATATTTATTTATTTATATTGATGAAATAACTAAATGTAAAACGGTAAATCATCTTACATAAATTATTTGTACACAAGAGTTAGGTTACGTCATTTATGTCATGAGTGATTTGAAATAACAGAAATTATAAAAAATCTCATGTTGACGAATTTTTACCGTCAATAATAGATTTGTATTATTATCACATTGATCCGATCATTATCACTAAAAGTTTTTTTTTTTTTTTTTTAATTTTGGCAACAGAAAAAAAAAAAGATAATTAACAAACGCAAACCTTCAATTCGGCTACCACTTCAGGGTGTTGAGAAAGAAACTTCACTAACATTGTCATGGCTAAACGAGAGGTCTCGTAAGTACCAAAGAGAATTCCAAAAATAATGTCTCTAGCAAGTGCTTCGCTCATGATATTATCTTCTTTCCTCATTTCCTCAAGTAAACAATACAAAAAATCGCCATGTTTCATCTTCGATGCCTTCCTCTCTTCAAAGATATCTTTGATCGCTTTTCTTATATTGTCTCTTGCCTGATTTCAACCTCAAAAATCAAATATTAGTCGTTCTAAATCAATTAATTAAAAGTCTTCTTAATTGTTTTACTTATTTTATTGTATATCCTATTCAAAATACCTTGAAACCCTCGTCGTTTTTAATCGAAATGCAAAAGTACATAGCTTGTGTTTTAAAAATTACAGAGACGTCTTTCCCTTGTATCTTTTCTAATCAAATAAAATTCATCCATATAATTTTTTAATTATACAAAATTCACTTAGCCAAAATTAACTATGCAGAAAGACACAATTACCCTTGACAAATTAGGATAAATGATGGATTTTGAAAGAGAAGTCCCCAATAAAACAATTTTGATCTTCAATTTTTCCAGAATTGAAAATAATCAATTTTTTATTTTTTTTTTAAAATGAAAATTCACATATATATGGACTTGTTTTGAATAGGTACCCTTCAAATGTTTTATGAAAGCATGTTTTAATAATAACTGATAATGTAATTTGATAAGAATTCAATCTTACTAATTGTCGTAAAAGTTTTTGTCAAATTACCCAATTTATTAAAAGTTGTTGTCAGTTACTTACTTGCAAACAAGCATGGTATCCAGTCCCTGGTATATTCAATGGAATCGATACAATACCACGGACGAATGCATTGTAATTTTCTTTCAGATTCCTCGCATCCTTCGACTCATCGTAACTAATGACCCGCTTAGCAATATATTCAAGTATCATCTGCCAATTACGAATATGGTCAATTGCTTATTTTCTCATAGTCTAAAAAGATAAATACGGTTCTACCAAAAAAAAAAAAAAGATAAATACTAGCTGAAGGGATTTGCTGACGTGAGAGCTTAAACTTTGTTGATGACAGGGCATGAACTAAAATAAATAAAATTTTGAATGTATAAAAAACTTGACAAATTGTGAACTCTTTATTATCATGTGCTCTCTTAGCGCGCGCGTGTGTATATATACATATATACATATATATATATCTTGACATATGCCTTTTATGAATCTTAATTTTTACATTTTATTTTTTATTAATATCCTTTTTATAATCAAATAATTATACTAACAAAAACGTATTTATTAATAAGAGTAAATGGATAAAAATGCGCAAGTTTAACAATTTTCTCTATTAAAATAGATATGTAATAACCATGAATTAGTAGTTCTTAATTTATTCAATATACTGGATTAGGGAACTTGAATATGTTTATGTTTAAATTAATAGTTCTACCGAGATCTAGGTTTTGTTTGATAGGAGGAAAAAGTTGTGAGAATAAATTGAATTAGAGAACTCGAATCTTTTGCAGAATCCCAATTTTAATTTTACCGAAGAAATTGAAGAAAGAAATCATAAAAACATTATAAAAGAAAGACCGTATTTTTCTCATCTAAATTGTATACCCCTTCTATTTTTTATTTTATCTCTCTCACCAAACATAACCTAAATTAATCAATTGAAAAAACATACTTACAGTTGAGGTTGCTTCTGTGACATCCACAACATCGTGGCTAGCCCATGATTGTACATGTCTCCGAGTGGTGGACTCATTTATTTCACGCAACAATGTTCTCTTCAAATTTTCAGACCCAATGAGTGGCAAAACCAAGTTTTTCATGTACTTGAAAAGCGCTCCTGGGGTTGTAATCTTATAGTGTCTGGATCAAAAAGTGGAATAAAATTTTGAGTGAATGCAGAGGCGAAAATACTCCTCTTCTTGATGAAACAGCCGGTAAGCAATTTCTGAATCAGCTATCACAACCATCTTTTGGCCAAATAAATTGGTCCTAAATATTGGTCCATATCTGCATGAAATAATACAAACATTTTTAGTGGTTGTAGGATTAGTCTAGTGATAATTATATACCCGACTCCACTAAAAAAAAACGTAGAGTTCAAATCCCTCTCATTCTCAGTTAAAAAAGAAAAAAAAAATTGACTTTCTTTTTTTTATGAGACAATGATACCTTTATAGCAAGTAATAGTAATAATAAATAAAGAAATCAATGTGTTTAGTATTGGTAGTCAATTCTAAATTGAGAATTCCCTATCCAAAACAAAAGAGAGAGAATTTTATTTACTGCTAAAGTCTAAGGGTGCATTTGGTTACAGTGGGGGAATGGTAATGAGAATGAGAATGGTAATGGGAATGAAATGGAAAGAAAAGTTGATTCATTTGTTTGGTTGTAATTTTAAGAATTCTCTAAAATGAAACTTGTAATTTTAAAATTCTTAATATAATTATAATATTATAATATGTAAAATGTAATATAATATAATAAAATTATTATTATATAATATATAATATAATTATGATATATAATATAATAATATTATTAAATTTATTAATATAATTGTAATATTATAAAATATAACTACTATATAATATATTTTAATTATATTATAATATTGAAGGGTAATTATGGAAAAAAAAAACTTAAAATGGTCATTCCTCCTATATGAGGAAGGAATGATGATTCACCAAAAATGGGTGAATGATCATTCATTTATTTTAAATCCAACCAAACATCAAACTACAATTTCATTTCATTCTATTTCATTCCTTTCCACCCAACCAAACACACTCTAAGGGTGATTCCACACCTATTTTACTACATTAAGGTCATAAATTCCTAACTACAAGTTAAAAATAAATAAATAAATAAATAATTGGCTAAATAGATACGGTAAATACCTCGCAAGTCTCTTTTGGACAAATGGGGGAACACGGATTGCCTCTCTATTTAAGATAAACTCAATGGTCTCCCCAACAAAGGGGAAACCCATAGAGCCAGGAGGTAACTTCCCATTGGCTGCACTTTGGGTTCTGCCAAGCATAAATCCAATGGCTCAACCTTATAACAAGCAAAGCTATGAGGCAAAGTACTATCAACCACATCTTAGGCTTCGAAATTATCCAAAACTTAGAAGGAAATGTATAGAAGAACATTTTCTAAATGAGACTTTATATAAAAGAGCCTTGACACGTACGTATTACGCATTGAACTTTTTTTTTTTTTTTTTTTTTTTTTTCAATGATTTCTAAACTATAATAATTTCAAAATGTGCCTTTGTATGAGGTGGTTTCCTTGACGCACATGAACTGAGATACTCTGACCCTCTTCATATCCCTTTACTTGCGCCTAATAAACCGTCACATCAATTAATTTTGTGCAAATTTGCAAGGAAAATAGTTGTTGAAACATTTTGATTCTTTTAATATATAATAATACACTATAATATTAATTATATTGTAATTATATCTTATAATATAATATATTATTAAATAACGTAATTGTAATATTGTAATTAATAATATGATAATTAAACTAATAAATATATTTTTATTATTTTGTTTTTTAATTTTTTATACATACATAATACATAATATATTATATGATATTATATTATACTATATTATATATGCGTATTATAATTATTGGTATAATTAGAATATTGATTAATTATAGTTTAATAATTATAATTATAATAATATAATAAATATAATATAATATAGTGGTAATATTGAAATTAACAAAATTGTGATTATACTAATAAGGACTTTGGCTATAGTGCCGCAGTTAAGAAATGAATGGGCCGGTCCCCCATTAAATTTCAACGCTTAATTTTTTAAGTTTTGTTTTTGTTTTGTTTTTAATTTCAACTATTCATATCTTACGGTTGTGGTGTGATGAGGGCATGGAGGTGCATTCATTCTTTTGGTGAATGGCTATCGGTTGGCTGAGGGGTACCAAAAAAGAATTTAATAAATAATTGTGGAGGTTTTCGGAAGGTAAATCAGGGCCCCACATTTAAAATATTATTACAGGGTAAACCATGCACTATTTCAATGTCCATGCCCTCCTGTTTAGTAAACGTACACGTTTAATTTAATTTAATTTATTTTATTTTATTTTATATTTTGTGCTAGACGGTTGGGGGTTGGGGGTTAGAGTTTGGAGTTAGGAATTAGGGTTTACGTAGGGTAGGATACGGATAATGTCTTTACAAAAATAGAAAAATAATGAGTGCGTTTGAAATTCATTTTAAAATGATTTTATTTTGAGAAATAGTAAAAAATAGGCCAATATGAAAAGCTTAAGAAAGTATATAGGCGAATTTTTAGTTATAAAAATTAATAAGCCATAACTTGTCAAGTTATAGTTCATAACCAGATAAGTTATGGACAAACTTGTCAAGTTATGGTTCATAATCATAAGTTATGGACAATACCTTGTCAAGTTATGGTTCATAACCAGATAAGTTATGGGCAAAAACAGTAATTTGACCTATTTATTAACTTATGTAAACTATTGGCCTATTAATTTTAATTTATCTCAAGTCTTGGCCTATTTTCCTCTTTCTCCCTTTTATTTTTTGTATAAAAATATATATGAAAATATTTTCAATCTTAGACATCAAACTATTTTTGAAAATGCGTTTGATAATTTTATCAAGAGATTGTTTTTAGTATAAAAAAATCTATTAATGTCTCTCTTTGTGCTAGAGAGAGGAGAAAATGGAAACAAAAAATGAAAAACGACTAAAAGTCATTTTTTATTTCTCTTTCATTTTACACTAAACTAAAAAATCATTTTCATTTCTTTTTTTATCTTTAATTGTGTCCAAAACCGTTTCTCTCCCATTTTTATTTTTTTTTCTCGAAAAATGTAAAAAATAAAAACAAAACCAACTCCAAACATGACCAATGATTCCGATTTGAAACTTGTGCAAATGATAGTTAATTAGTGTCATTAATTTAATTATATACCGAGAATGTGTTAATAGTTAATGATGGCACACCAAAATTTTAATTATCCATGAAACACTGATAACATAACTAGATTATGGTAATTTCTTTTGTTATTAGAAACGGTGAATTTAATACTAAAATTTGGTTGTAGTAAACATAAAACGTGATGAGGTGCTAATGTGATTTGGTAACGTAATGAAAAAAATTAACGCGTGCTTAAATAATAATAGTAGAAATGAATTAATTACAAACATAGAATCCATAACGAAGATAATGAGATGCTAACGTGATTTGTTTACCATAATGAGGGTTAAAAGTTTTAATACGCAATTTACAAATAACAACACATAAGAACACCAAGCGAGATTACAGGTATTGAAACAATACTTGCTGGGTCAAAATAATGAACTTCTAATGTGATTTTGTTCATAGAATGGAAAAAATAAAAATAAAAAAGTGAATTAAAAATAATAATACAGAAAACATTTATAAAAAACATAGCACTAAACCAACGCGATTACGATAATGAAATGTGCTAATGTTGTCTATTATTATTTTCACACTTTGTGAAACAAAATAAAGCTAAAATGGATGCAAATGTAACAATCCAAATTATATTCCGTTGAACAATTTAATCATCAAAATTAAAAAAAAAAAAAGAAATAGTTGCACCACATTATACTTGTTATAGGCCTAAGTATTGTTATATATTCCATTATCTGTATGTTTGAGAAATCATTATTTGATGTTTGCTAATTATTACGAAATTTATTTACATTCATTCAATCCTTGTATTGCCACAATAACAATTAAATCATCATGCCATCTATGATACATATTATTAGTCGTTCACCTACCTTCTTAAGTCTTAATGTGGTATCATGAGACCAAAAATATACAAGAAGAAACCATCAGGCACCTGCATCAATAGAAGAGCCCGTTTGGTTGGAGGATTCGTTTTCTGATTCGAATCATGGTTCATGGTTCTCTACAGCATTTTCTCTCACAAAAAACATACGTAAATCGAAAATGATTCTAATCTCATGGTTTTGATCCATGAACCAAACAAGCTTGAAATTTCCCAGAATGCAATCTCCCACAACACTATTACGACTCACCACAACATTTTTTCGACTCACCATTAGAGTATTACGCTTCTCTTACTATGAGTTATGATGGATGGCGGATGTTGATGTTGTTTGTTTGGGTCCTACATGTGATACAAAATAAATTTTTGTACAAAACATCTTCCCTTCTCTCACATGTGGGACTCACGCCCCTCCCTCTCTATTTCTCTCCCTTTTCTCACTCTCTCTCTCTCTCTCTCTCTCTCTTCAGGAGGGGGACTCACCACCTTTCTTTCTCTTTTTCTCCCTCTCCCGTTTCTCTAGCAGAGAAAGCAGAAAAAAAGAAGAATAAAAAAGCAGCTTGGCCAATTGTTGGGAAAGAAACAGCGAAACGTTCCATCCGTTCCCAAAAAACAGGTTCTCTTTTATGGGAGGTAATAGATTTATAAAAAGAAAGAAAGTAATAAAAAAAAAGAAAAAAGTCGCGTGGCCAATAGTAAAAAAAGAAAAAGCGAAACGTTTCGTCTGCTCCCCAAATAAGTTCTCTTTATGGGAGGTAATAGATTTATAAAAGGAAAGAAAGTAATAGATTTATAGGCTTCTGATGACTTTGCTCCATTTAGATCGCATATGCATGCTTCTTTCAGAGCGTCATTGATATACCTCTAGAGCAAGTTCCCAAAAGTCTTCATTCAGTTTTCAGTCAATCTCCTTTTCAACTTCCGAAAGGTTCCAGATGGTTTTGCTCCATCGAGATTACTTATGCAGGTGTTCGTTAGAGCACGATGTACGAACCTCTAAAGCTGCCACCAAAATCCTACCAACTTCACCTATAAATACCCTCATCTTTCTCATTCTAGGTGACCATAGATAAATCTAAAACCTGAAAACTTTGAGCCCCCTTAATCCCCATCATCATCACCAACCACTACTTTCATCCTCTTTAGATCACTCTCTCTCTTCTTTCAAACTTCTCTAGTCTCTTGCTATAGAGACTTGAAGTTCTTCAAACCCTTCAAAGTTCTTCAAACCTTCCAAGTGTTGACTGTTGGGAATGATATCCTAAAAGCATGGGATGTAATAAAGGATATTATTATTTATATAATAAAAGAGAAATTTCATTATTTATATGTATGTATTATTGAATAATTTATGAATATCATTGAAAATTCCATGATTATTTATGCGACCTTAAGTATTATATATAAGTGTTATATGCGAGAGGATAATAATTAAAACGAGGCTTGTAATGAATTTAGTTAAAGTTCAGAATCTTTAATTAAAATATTACTAATACATGTCATTCTCATTTAGAATGAAACGGTGTTATCTGCACTGTTAATATGATGAGATATTGAATGAGTATATTACGCATAATGAGATTATATGGAATAAGGACACAGACACAATATGAATTTCTGATAATTTCCGTTAAGTATAGAAATTCTAATTGAGTCTACTGATGGTCATGTATAGAATGATCTTAATCCCAAGTTATTAATAGACTCCTATTTGTGGATTTATGTCTTTTAATTTACTCGGTACGGATTTCGAGATCCTGAATCTTATTCCTTGTAATTTTGAGACATGATGAAGTGAGTAGTCGAGAATGTTATTATACGAGATACAATCCATTCATTCTTGAGAAAGAAGTAGATACATAATTCCCTTAATAGTTGATTCGGTACTTGGACTAGTAGGAGTTCCGATTCATGAATTTGTTTTAAAATCACTGTCCATTAGAGAATCAATGGTACTCAAGGATAAAGATGTAATTAGAGAGGTTAACGGATTTCACCTAACTCTAATTATGAATAATTTATGAAGGATTGATCTATATGTAATGACTATATCAAATGGACACTTCACAGTTTAGAAGTAATTTATGTCTATAATTACGAGAGTGCAATTCTAAGTTTATAGTGGAGTAACTTTTAGAATTAATAGAATTAATTGGTTAATTAAAGAGTTTAATTATTTATTTATTTTAGTAGATCTTGGAATTATAGGTCCATGAGTCCCTGCATCGTCTTTGTAATCCTACAAGACATTAAGGGTAAAATGAGAATTTTAGAATTATGGAATTCTAAAATAAAACACTCAAGAATAATAATAAAATGAGAATTAATTATAAATTAAATAATGTGATTATTTAAATTTAAATTTGAATTTTGAAACACACATACGAATGTGTTCACATGGTGTGAACGCACAGCACAGTGTGAATCCCTCTAGGATCAGTTGCTTGCTCTCAAATTATCTATTTGACTTATTTTATAAGTAGTCCAATTTGAATTTCAAATTGAATTGAGTTTGACTTAAATTAAAATTTGAATTTGAGTCAAAATTAGACTGCAAGATAAATGCAGAATTTTACCCTATTCTTTACCTGCAGTATGCGCCTACCATAAGAACAAATCTCCCAGTGGTGGCCAGCTATATAGGATAAGGGAGAGAGTGGATTTTGTTTCAAAAATCAAATTAGAATGTGCCTACCACGTGAAGGAATCTTCCTGTAGTGGCCAGCTGTGTAGGATAAGGGAAAGATTAGATTTTGTTTTAAAAATTAAATTAGAAGTGATAGATAATTATCAAGCTTTATATTGGAGATAAAGATTAGACTTCTTTTAGGAGTCTGACTACTACTCTATAAATAAGAGACTGCAGAAATTATAGCACACAATTTTTGCTCTCTCCTCACTATAGTGGCCGAATTTTATAGAGTGTGGAAGGGAAAAATTTTCTCTCAAATTCCACGTCGTGCATGTCTTGGTGTTCGTGGAAAACTTGAGTGTTATTTTGCTAATATTATTTTGTTTCAGGTGTGCCCACACACACATCTTTGTAGATTTTATCGAGAGTTCTAAACTAGCTTCGAGTGAAGAACGTTTATGGTCAAAGAACTCAAGTTTTCGACCCAATTGTTCGTTTGGTAAACAAATTAATTTGATTAATTTATTCATGCATAAATTAATGTAATCTATAGAGTATTTTAAAGTTTTATGAAAATTTTTGTTATACACGATCCGCTAATTACATGCTTCCGCATCCGAAATCATTTCTAAAAGCAGCATAACTCTGTTAAGTTTTTTAACGGAAATGCTTATAAATGCCCTTTAAACTTTGTCACTTGTGTCAATATGTCCCTTAAACTTTAAAATGTACCTATTTTTCTCTTGAACTATGATATGTCTCCAACTTTTTCTCCTTCATCTTGATGCTATCCGTTTTTTGAACAGAAATATTGATCTGACCTTAAATTACTAATTATCTATGATATTTGAGGTTTACTGAATACACCCTCCTCTAAAAATGTTAGTTAAGCACCAATTCTCAAAATATTAGTTAATTAGGGGAAAAAAAGAAGAAAAAAAATGAGGAGTAAATCTATATAATGTAATGAATTTTGTTAGGTTTTTTTTAATATTTCACATAGATAGAAGTGCTCGATATAAAACATTGTTATGCTTTATATATATATATATAGTATTTCTAAATCAAAATACGTCAGGTCATTTATTTTATTATACCTTTTAAAAAAAATCAACACAAACTTAAGAAACTCATTAACTTAACAAACTTTAATGGTCAATATCATAGATAATTAGTAATTTAATGGTTATATCAACATTTTTATTAAAAAAAACTAATAGAATCAAGATAGTGGGAGAAAAGTTGGAGACATATAATAATTCTGATGGCAAAACAGGTACATTTTAAAATTCAGGAGGTATATTAACACAAGTGATAAAATTCAGAGGGCATTTATAAGCATTTCAGTTAAAAATTTTAATGAAATTAATTTTAAGAGGCATATTAACACAATTAATAAAATTTGGTAAACATGTTAATACAAGTGATAAAATTTTAAGAATTTATAAAAGCCTCATTCATTTTATCAATTCAAATTTTGTTCCAATAAAAAATTTTAAAAAATAATCACATTTAAAAATTTTCATATAGAGCCGCATTTTAACTTAAATTAAAAAATCTAATAGCGAACGGTGCAAAACTTATCATAAAATAAATGAAATAATGATAGGTGGACGACTTTTCTCTATAATTAACACATGTAGGGACACGATTAGCCAAGGCCACACGAGAGAAACAAAGCCCAGAGGCCCCAGACTCTCCATCCGTCGCTTTGTCGGTTTTCCACACACCCACGTGCAAAATATCACGTTGGCACGTGCCGATTTTCACCTCCATCGAAAGCAGTCTCTCACTCACTTCTCGGTCCTCAGGCAATTTTTCAGTTGACTTTTTATCATTTCTCGCGGCACCAACGGAGTTTTTGATCGGCGTCGCCGTGAGAAAGAAGAGAGAGAGAGCGAGAGAGAATCGAAGAAGAAGAAAATGAGTGAAGAAAACGACAAGAAACCAGCGATCGTTGTCGATCACCACCACCACCAGGAGCATAATCAGCCTCAGTACGGAACCTTCCAAGGCGTCGCCAATTATCCTCCGCCACGGCCGCCACATCACCAGCCGGCGATCGGATTCCCTCAGCCCGTGCCGCCGCCGGGAGTCGCCGAGCCCTCAGCTCATCATCCTGATTACTACGCTCGCGGATATCAAACTGTTCCTGGTATTATTACATTTTTTTTGTTATTTTTGTGAATTGACTGGATTCGTTTGTTATTTGGTTGATTTGTTGAGTGGATCATGGTTTTCGTGATTTTTTCAGGTGAATTGAAATTAAGATTTGAAATAAAGGAATTGGCGGAAATTGCTTTTGTTAAGATTAATGAATGAATAGGAAATTACTTGGATAAGAATTATTCTTTTGTTGGGATTGCACTAAGAGGAACAGCTTTTTGTTAAGAAATTAATATTAATTAGTCAATACGAAATTGCTAAAGAAAACTCTTTTTTTTTTTTTTTGGGATTGCGATTTGCAGCTGAGAAAAACTGCTAAATTAGGAAGTTTCTTTATTAGAGGCTAAGTATTCAGGATTGAGGTAATTGGATTTTTTTTAAAACAATAAAAAGAGTGTTTCTGAGCTATTAAATCCTTTGAGCCGGATGAAATGAAGCGCTTCACTCTCTCTCTCTCTCTCTCTCTTGTGGTAATTGGAATTGGCATATGAAGTTTGCGTTTGTTTCAGAAATTTATTTGTTTGTTTTTTGGTTGAGTGAAAAGTGAAATAAGGGAGATTTTCTTAAAATGGCGCTTATGAGATTCTCTACCATTGTTCTTACTTTTTTAAAACAAAAATAACGAAAAAGGGAAACTGAAAGTGATTCTCGTAGTATCGTAGCAAATACGGCCTTTGTCAGGATTAATTAGTGAATAGGAAAGTGCTAAATATGTAATTCTTTTGTGAACTAATGAATTAGGAACTTCAAGTTCTATTGTCATTGTTAATTGCAATTACGTTTCGATTTGTTATGGTAGTTCGGAGAACTGGTCAGTTGTATATCCTTACGTTGTCTAGTGGGTGCTCAGCTCCTTGTTCACTGATTTCTTCTCTCTCTCTAGAGTAAATGGGGTTCTTGTTTAAGGGTTGACTTGTTTGTGTACTATGTTGTTTCATTATTGGAAGTACTTTTAAAGTGAAAATTGGAAGTACTTTTGGGGGCTTCAAAATATTGCAAAATACAAATGAGAACATTGATCAGGGGTTGGTGCATGATGAGCAGGTCTTGAGAGACATCAAAATGAGAATTCTTCGTAAGTTGCACGTGCATAAACATCTCTTCATGTTTAGGACCCCATGCACATTGCTACTTCTCTTTTATTTCATCCCCAAAAGATGAGGAAACTGAAGAAGAAGATCCTTAGAATCGTCTATACAGTGTTTCCCTGTGTTGATGCTTATTCTTCTTCATGTTGTTTCAGATTACTTATCGCACCTTTATTTTATTTCTCTCTATGTGATGTTTAGGATCTGATTGTTAACAATGAATAATATGACCATGATGTTCCCTTACCATTTTAAAGCAGTATTGTTAATAATGAACATATTGTCGGTTTGTCATAATCAGGATGAACTTTTAGCGCAGGCAATTGAGTATTATATTCCCATATTGATTCTGGCATAGACAGAGCCACTAAGGCTCAAGTGGGGGCTTAAGCGCCCACTCAAGTTTTTTATTTTAAAAATTTTATATATATAAGCGTGTGCTATACTACATTTGTATACGGTTAGCCCCCACCAAATTAATCTTATAGCCCCGATCAAAGATATCACTTTCTCCAAAAAAACCCAATACAGATAAGAACTATAAACTCAATCTTCAATAACCTTGATAATGAAATTAATATACAATATTTTAAAGGCATGAAAATCTGTCAGGATAATTATAGTGCATTAATTGTTTTTTATTAAATTTTACTTTTATTATTAGCCCCTACAGACAAACATTTCTGGCTCCATCACTGGATTCTGGATCCCCCACCCCTCTTTATTGGGAAAATTTTGTATAAATGCTATGATGATTGCAATATGCATTATGTGATATCACTATTCCTTAAACCTCCGATATCCTGATTGTTAACAGGCTATGCAGTTGCTGAAGGAAGACCGGTGAGAGAGCGCCGTCTTCCTTGCTGTGGTATTGGCATTGGCTGGTTCCTGTAAGTTGCCTTATATACCCAAGTGTGATGTTTTGACGTTTGAGTAATTTTTACGGTTTAAGTTGTCATTTCTTTGGATAGTTTGGTTTATTGAGAAGAGAGGGGGCTTTCTCTCGTCATGTAGCCCATGAATAAGAAGAAATAACAAGATATAAGTTCGGTCAAAAACATATATAATACAAATTTAACCTTTTCATGCCCAACTGGCAGTGGATTTCAAATGAATTGTAAAATCTAAATACGCCGTGCTGTTGGGACTTTGAGAGTCAGGATCTCTATCTTCTTTTTTTAGCCTAGTGTTTGGATCTCTATCTTTCTGTTGTTTTTGTCCTGCATGTATTCTGCTACATGTTACTCTTCCCAGATGATAGTTTTATTTACTATTAATAAAGCTGCTGCTCTGTTGAAGGTTTATCATTGGATTCTTTCTTGCTGGTGTCCCCTGGTATGCTGGAGCTTTGATTTTACTCTGTTCAAGGATAGACTACCGGGAGAAACCAGGATACATTGCTTGCACAGTTGCGGTGAGTAATTTCTTTCTTCCTTTTACAGTTCTGTACTTGTGGAAGAATTTGCTCTGTATCTTCTGCTTGATAATTTTGCTTCCGATGTTTGTATATGGCCAAATACTTAGCCTTCATTTTCAATAAGAAACATTGAAGAAATTTTTATCAGAATGAAATGAAAGGAAGTAAAAATCTAGCTCAAGTAAAAGAAACAAAAAATCTTTAAAATCCCGACATGTAACAGCCCAAAAAGAAGTCAAATGTCGCTCCTTTTACAGATGCTAAATAGTTATGTTAGCAACTTACCCTCCAAACTTCTAATTTTTGACAATTTGCCCTCCAAACTTTCTAAATTGTTGCTATGTGTCCCATCTTGTTAACTTCTTATCGAATTGGGGATTTGAATTTGGAACATATGCATTTGGGTTTGAATTAGATTTAGAAATTTTAGTCGGACACGAGATTTTTTATCCTCACATGAAACGCAAGTGGGCTTTCAATTACCAATTTAACTGGAAGCTATGGAAATAGGGCACATTGTAACAATTTAAAAAGTTCAAGGGGTAAATTGCCAAGATTAGAAGTTTGGGGGGAAATTTCCAAAAGCCAAAAAGTATGGGGTGCAACAATGTTAAAACCCTCAAAAGAACAGCCAAAGTGGATTATAAAGTAGGTCACAATACATCTGCCATCTTGTGTAGAAAATCATGTTGCACAAAGAATTTAAATGAAAATAGGGCTCTTAGTGCATTTTTCCCCTGAACTTTTCAAAAGTAGTAAAATGGTGTCTAAAATTTTATTTCGGCAATTTAGGACACGAAGGTGGTCGTAAATTTTAGATTATAGTTTCATACGCATCAGACAATTCCGACACTTTTCTTTTTTGTTTTTGTTTTCTTGTTCAGGCTATTCTTGCTACAATTGCTATTGTTCTTGGTGTGACGAAGGGAGCTGATGACTGGTAGTCTATCAATGTAAGACTTTATAGCTTGTAAAGGGGATGCAATTACATATCTGCAGCTTCGTATTACTGTTTGTCTGTTTCTTCATTTAAATAATTCATTGTGTGAATTTACGGTAGCGATTGTTATTTTCTAAGACGGTTGATTATATCTGTAATCTCCAAACTGCAATAAACCATTATTCAGAAAATACTAGGAGTTGATCTCGTTGTATATGTATAATGCATGTGAAGTTTACGAGGAAAACGAGAACCTTACCATTGTTGTTGTTGTTGTTTTATTTTTTTGGTTGAAGGTTCCAAACCTAAGCACTTAGACATTTAAAGAGATCATAACCTTAGGCAGGATTTGCTGATCCTAAACCTTTTTTAAAGTTTTTTCTTTTTTGATCTCGTATACTTTGTTTTCATAGGCCTTGTTGTTCTTGTTTTATTTTTTATCTTTTATTTTTTTGGTTGAAGCTGGTTCCAAATTTAAGCACTTGGCGGCAACCTCAAAAACTCAAAAAAAAGACAACTCGAGTTCCAACTTTATTCAAGTTCATGTTCTTTTAAGTTTGAACTCGAGTTTGGGATTAAAACTCGAGTTCAAGTTTCTCCTTCAACTCAAGTCCAGAAACTCGAACTCAAATTAATGAACAGTAGTTTTTCTATTCTTAAAAATGCTATAACTTTTTCGTTTTAATCATGATTAAGATGATTTTTTTTCTATGCGTTGACAACGAAAAGATGAATAAAATCTCACCTATATACCTTATTAAAATTTTTCATCACCATTGAGTTTTTATTAAAATATTATCTAAATACAAATTTAAGTTTTAACTCACTTAAACACAAACTCAAAAAGATTCTCTCAATTCTTCTCTTAATCTCTCTCAAATCTCTCTTAATCTCGCTCAAATCTATCTCGATCTCTCTTAATCTCTTTCAAAGCCCTCTTGATCTCTCTTATTTTTCATAATGGATTCTTCGGTTGTGGTGGTGATATTCCCGTTGATGCCCAATTCAACATTGAAGAAGGGTAATTTTCTACTAATGTTTTTCAAACGTAGGAATCGCAAACACCAGAAAGAGTTGCTGAGTAAACTGCAAATCTGAGCCGTGGTGGATGTACTAGAGGTCGTGGATCTCGTGGTCGTAATGATGGTGGGCGTGGAGGAGAGGTAAGAAGAAGTGCTAGTGCAAGTGTTGCCAGTTTCAAGAAGAAATGCAAGCGCAGTTCAACAGTTTGGGAGCACTTCAACACATTCGAGTAGGTCGACAATAATGATAACATTAAATACATAGCTCAATGCAAATATTGTGGTGATAAATTATAAGGTAACACTATTCACGACACAACACACTTGAGAAGACACTCCGAAAAGTGTCTTCAAAAGTAAGGAGGCGGACCCGATCTCTGCCAAACACAATTATTATTTGACTGCCAAACCGACGGTCTAACCACTTAGAAATACGATTCGCAAGTCAATCGTATGAAAATGACACGATTAGTAGCCACATTAGATCAGCCACTTAGTTTTACCGAACAAAAGAATTGACAGCGTTATATTAAAATTGTACATAATCCTAATGCACAATTTTTTTCAAGAACTACTCTTAGGAAAGATGCATTAAAATTATATAAACAAGAAAGGGAAGCGTTAATCAACCTTTTACACTCTACTAGTGGTTGCATTGGGTTAACGATAGATATTTGGTCCGCCGTTGCCAACAAAGATTATTTAGCTGTAACCGGACATTATTTTAAAGGTTTTGATTTCGATAAGAGAATATTAGGTTTTAAATATGTTCTAGGATCATATACTGCTGATTTATTATATAATATAATTTTATCTGTCATTGATGAATATAGTTTAAGGAATAGAGTAATGGCTATAACATTAGATAATGCTATTGCAAATACTAAAACAATAGAACTTTTTAAAAAAGATTTAAGTTTATTCGGTAATAATGATATATTTCACCAAT
>NW_010359472.1:745278-748861 GCF_000414095.1 Morus notabilis | reverse complement strand
CAATATCTCTTATATTTTTTATATAATTTTTACAATAAATAACTTAAAAATCATTTATATACATACCATATACAATTAATAAACAAAATTATATATAATATATATAATAGTATATAAATATATAAAAAAACATTAAAAAAAATTTTGGGCACACAGGCGGTCTCGGGCTGCCCGATTGGGCTCGGCCAGCCAAAACTTGGCCGAAGCCCGTCCATGGTCTTTCTCAGGTCAAGTCGGGCAGCCCGAAAATTCAGGCTCGGGCAGACTCAGTCATCGGGTAAAAATTTAAAAATTTCAGTGGTCGCGGGCAGCCCGTCCAAAGTTTCAGCATTATCCACCATAATTTATCACCCTTTGTGAGCCAGCCCCCGTTGCAAACCCAAATCCCAGATCCGCGCCACCCTCTTATTCCTAGTAAAACTAAGGGTGCGTTTAGAATTGGTTTCAAAATGATTTTGTTTTCAATAAAAAGTAAAAATGAGACTGTGTTGAGAATTATTTTGGGACCGATTCTAAAATTGCGTTTAGTTGGTTTGTTAAGAGATTGTTTTGAGTATAATAAAAAAGTAAAATCGTGTTTATTAATTAATATATTATAATCTTGTTGATAAGTATTAAAAAATGAAAATAAAAAAGTGAAAACAACTTTCAACAATTTTTTAATTTATTTACAAAAACCATTTTCATTGTTTTCATATTCATTTTCAAAACATTTAGGCTCCGTTCATTTCATCGATTCGAGTTTAAAATTTGAATTTTTCTACAGTAAAAAGCTCTTAAAAATAGTCACATTTTACTTTTTACTACAGTAAAAAGTACTCACATAAAGTTATATCTCAACTCGAATTAAAAACAGAAATAGTAGAAAATAGGCCAATATGAAAAGCTTAAGGAAGTATATAGGCCAACTTTTAGTTATATAAATTAATAGGCCATAACTTGTCAAGTTATGGTTCATAACTAGATAAGTTATGGACAAACTTGTCAAGTTATGGTTCATAGTCAGACAAGTTATGGACAAAAACCGTGATTTATGGATAATAATTTATCAAGTTATGGTTTATAACCAGACAAGTTATGGACAAAAACAGTAATTTGGCATATTTATTAACTTATGTAAACCATTGACCTATTAATTTTAATTCATCTCAAGTCTGGGCCTATTTCCCTCTTTTCTCTCAATTAAAAACTCAAATTAATGAACTAAGCGGGCCCTTACTAAATAAACATTGTTTCTTTTTCATTTTCCTTTCCATTTCTTGCTTCTCGAAATACATAAAAACCGTTTTAAAAAATAGTTCTAAACACGCACCGGAGTTTCTAGCCCCATGGAGAAAACCAGAGTTGCTACCCCCTCGCGAAACTAGATTCATTTGTAAATGAAGGCCACCGTCCCCTTGCGAGCCTTTGCTGGCAGAGAGAGAGAGAGAGAGAGAGATGTTTGGTTCTTTTTTTTTGTGGTGGGTGTTTGGTTCTTTTTTTTGTTATATTTTTTTTTGTTAATTCCGAATTTGAATAAAAAAGTCCATTATGATTAGAGGAATTGTCTCCAGTCCGGGTACCGGACTGGAACGACACTTGTTCATTTCTTTATAAAATATGTATTTTTTTTAAAATGTGTATATTTTTTTTTAAAATATGTATATTTTTTTATGGTAACATATATAATATATATTTTAAGAGAAAATATATATATTTTTTAAAAAAAATATACATATTTTATAGAGAAATAAATAAGTACCGTTTCAGTCTGGTTACCGGACTGGAGACAATTCCTCTAATCATAATGGACTTTACACAATCTAATATCGGACCGGAAACTTTACCTATGATTAGAAGCTTAAATGCAAAAAAATTTCCAAACCTTAAAATATTTGGCGGAAGTTATCAAAAGGACTACCGGTTCACCAATACAACGAAATTCATAATTCAGAAAGATGATTGCCAAATATTTTAGTTAAAGGACGGATCTGCTAAATACGCAAAGCTCAGGGGCTCCGCAAAAAGGTTTTCAGCCAGTTCGTTACTAAAGCCCTAGTAAACCCCAAACGGTAGCCGGCTCCTTCACCCACCCCTGACCCCAGTTTCGACGGCCGTTTCCGTTCTCCGTAGATTAGACCTATGACCTCTCACCACGCGGTCACCGGCGTCTCGCCGGAATCCATATCCGCGTCCGGCCGAAGCTCGGAGAAGTTGAGCCTGCCGTCGCTGCAATCGAAGATGAAGTGCGATCCGGAAGGCTACGAGTCGGAGTTGGCTCTGATATACAGCCAATTCAAGTCGTCTTTGGAGCTCTTTGAGCAGCAAGCGGCTCTCAATTTCACCTCCATCAGTGGCATCGGCACCGACCCCTCCGTCTCCAAGGACCTCGGCGACAGAGCCTCCTTCTTGGCTCACGTCACTCCTTTCTACCCTAAACACCTCTCGGAGTTCCCCAAGCAGCTCGCCGACTTGCTCCGGTCCTCCGCCGCCTCTCTCCCCTCCGGCCTTCGCGGCCACGTCGCGCAAGCTCTCATTCTTCTCATCAACAGGAAGGTCAGCTATGAATTTCATTTTTTTTTTCTAGAAAATGTCGCTTTTTCTAGAAAATGTGTCTCCTTTTCTTAATCGGATTGTTAATTTGAATTTGTTTTCAGAATTCTAAAAAAAAAAGCGATCTTTTTAGTAATCAGATTGTTATTTTTTTTTTCAATTCTCAATAAAATGTTTTCTTTTTCTTAAGTGGATTGTTGAATTTAATTTCTTTTTTGCATTTGAAAAATGCGTTTTCGTTGTCTTAATCGGGTTGTTGAATTTGATCTCTCTTTTGGCTGTTAGATAGTTGATATTGGAGAGACTCTTGCTTTGTTCGTGGAGCTACAGACTCTAGGTGACAGGAATTTAAGAAAATTGGCTTTCTCTCATGTTGTTCATAGCATTAGGAAAATGAATCAGAAGCACAAGAATGAAGCTAATAATCGGGCGCTACAAAACATCATATTTTCGATGTTACAGGTGTACTTTATATTTTTAACGTTTTCTTGGGTATTGATTATGCTCTTTTATCGTAAGTCTAATAATTTAATCTGAATATTGTTCATAGCAAGAGGATGAAGCCAAAGCGAAGAGAGCGCTTATCACGCTATGTGAGCTTCACCGGAGGAAGGTGTGGTTCGATGAACGAACTGCCAATGCAATCTGTACTGCATGTTTTCATTCATCGTCAAGGTAGGGAGGTTTTTTTTTTTTTTTTTAGTGGGAAGGTTGCTATTTTGTTCCCGTGTTTCAGATTGTGTGTTTGGTTTTATATGTCTCAGGATTATGATTGCTGCACTGTCTTTTCTTCTGGATTATGAGAAGATTGAAGAAGATGATGAAAGTGATGCCTCGAGCAGTGAAGATGAGATGACTCCTCAATCTCAAGTTGTTCTAAGTAAAGAGAGTGTTTATAAGGTTGTTTGTATGCTATATGTTGCAAAATGTTAGTCTTACAATTAACAGAATGATACATCTTCCGTGGATATCATTGGTTGTGTTACGCAACAGATGTATGCTTTTGTACACATATTCTGGTATTAGAATTGACTATGTTAGTTGACCTGTA
>NW_010359472.1:701351-745251 GCF_000414095.1 Morus notabilis | reverse complement strand
TTCAGCAGAGTATCTGCTCTTACTGTTGGAATAAGTTGTCTCGTGATTTATGAGGAAAATTGCTAAAGCAATGTTATTTTCTTTAGCTTAATTTACTGATGTTTATATTTGTTTTGAATGTTAATTGTTAGGCACACCATAAAGGTACAGCTTCGAGCAAGAAGAAAAAGAAAGCCAAATTGCAGCGTGCTATTCGTAGCATGAAAAAACAGCAACGCCTCTCATCAGAAAGGACCACTTCAAATTATTATTCTCCTCTGAACCATTTGAAAGATCCACAGGTTTGTTAGTTTTGATGTTATCATCTCCGCTCCAGCCGATCCTAGAATTATTTGCTCATAATTGTTGGATTCAAAAATTCTGTTCTACCTGCAGGGATTTGTTGAGAAGCTGTTTTCCCGCCTCAAGGACCCAAAATCTGATCAAAAGTTTGAGGTGGACCCATTTACATTTAGCCTTTGATTGTTTCGTAGGTTTGATTTAAAAAGTTTTGGTTCAAACCTTTTTTGCTAGTGTTCTTGCTGTAGCAAATGCTGCAGCATTTATCCTCACAAAACCTGCAAATCAGAAACGACCCCTTTTGGACACACGTTAGCAGTTTTCTTCAAAATTATCACAAAAACCACACCAAATGAATCTCAGCAGAGTGCACCACATGAACCAAAAGTTGAGCAAATAAAGCAGAAAATTGACAACTAAACCTTTGGATGAGCCAACTATAAGCCTAGAAATGCCTAAAATAACTCTAATTTTTAGAGTTATCACACCCCCAAACTTAAAGTATTGCTCGTCCTTGAGCAATGACACTACAAAAACAACACAAAAACAAATGACACTAAGAGAATTCCTTTTTCAGTCAACCATGTGGGTTCAAGGTGTGTGGTTAAGTTTCTCAGAGGCTTTCTTTTCTTTTCTTTTTATTTTATTTTATTTTATTTTCTTTTGCACGCTTAAGCTTTACACCAACTCTCTTTGAATTATAAGATCGACCCATTTCCCCTTTCAATTCAAATGCTCTTCCCTAGTATGTGTGTGTGTGTAAGCGCATCAATAATGCTTCCTCCCCGATCACCCACTTCAAACTAGACCACGATCACCAAGCCTAGAAGTGTCTCCATATGTTGACCTATTGACTCCTTCTCCACTAATGAAGAATCACCTAGCACTTGGAATCAGACTTAAGACTCAACTTCTTCTCGGCTTGACACCTAATTCCCCATTCTTTTGATTTTGATTTTTATTCTTCTTTTATTTTGATTTTTATTTTTATTGAACAAACTAAACAAAATGGTGTCATTAATTAGATCTTTGTCTCAGTCGTCCTCCTCATACTAGGCTTCCTAGAATTTCGCCTCAAAGGAGTCTCTAGGTCAATTCTAGAAACCTAAGCTCTCATAGCAATCTAGCCATCAATAAGCTCTCGGGAAGAACACTTTGAATGTTGTGGAAAGAGTTGCATAGAGAATTGCATTCAAAAGTCAGGTTCTATGGGTTTTCACTTACAGCCAATTCAAGTTAATCTATCACAAAAGCATGCCTTAACTTAGCCTACCTCATCATTGAAGACCCACACACCCATCACACCACAAAAATTGACAAAAAGAGGCTCTCCCTGCACACAAAACAGCACAAAACACACCAAAAATAACAAAACACAAAAACAAGAAAAATGACCATTCTAAATAAAACAACCCAGCCTCAACACAAACAGGAAATACACCCCCCCAAACTTGAAATCAACAGTGTCCTCACTGTTGTCGACTCATGGCCAAAACAGAAACACATTGTACTCAAAACAATATAAATTGCAAGGAAATGACTCAAAACCAAATGGAAATGGTGTAAGCTTAAAGAAACTTCCCTGAGGAGTCAAAGGGCAGCAGTCATCCTCTCCACTTCCAGTTGGCAGCGCTTCTAAGAGTGGAACGTCGAGTAGATCGCTCCGGCACTTTGGCCTTTCCCTTGTTCTTGCCGGTGCCCGGGGCAACAACCTCAGCTTCTTGAGGCTCGTGGGGAATAGAACTTGAAGGGGCTGCCTCATTCACGGCCTCATTTGCAACTTCAGCTTCATCCATGGAGGGTTCACAAAGATGGTGTGGGAATTCTAGAAACGAGTGAAATCGGTTAGAATTAGCACGATAGTGCTTTTGCAGGGCCAATTCCGTCTGTTGCTTGTATTGCCAGAAATCCCTCATCATCTGAAGGGATTCGTATTGCATTACCTCTATTTGTGACACTCGCTGCTCCAAGCGAGTGAAACTGGCTGCTAAATCCGCCAAGGGCTGAGTAGACATGGTGGGCTAAGGAGCCTCCGGTGCAGGAACATCAACATCCTTCTCTACGGGTTGATTGTCTGCTTGAATCATCCGAGCAATGGTTGCCCTCGTGATTGGACCGTGGGGCTTAAATTTTGTTTCGTTAGGGGCAACCACAACCCCTTGCTCCACGCACAACTTGGTAATGAGCGATGGGAACCAAAGACCCCCTCGGCGACGACTCGCGCAAATCGCAATTTGCCCTCAAATTAGGGGTCCAATGTTTATGCCCCTCCCCTCGACAATGGAGAACAATAAGATTGCCCTGTCCTTGGCAACTGTGTGATCATGGGAGGAGTGCATAATCCGCAATTTAAGGAAATGATACCATATTTTGGTGCCGGGCTTTAAAAATCGCCTAGGGAATGTCATGGCACCCTGATCTGATCGGGTCCAAGTTGCTCCATCTTCACAAAGAATTGTCAAAAGCTCATCGAGCTGCTCGATGTTTTGCAGATTGTACAGTTTGTTGATGGTGTTCCCATCAATAGCAACTCGTTTTCCCCTGACATACACAAAATCGGACTCATTATCATCGAAGTTGGCGTAGAACTCCCTAACTAGAGGCACCACTGCTGCTGGAGGATGTTGACAAAAGGCTTCCCATCCGTTCTTTTTAATAACGGAATATATATATTCCGGATAGCCCAATGTGTGGTTCCTTTGGTAAAGGAATGCCTTTTCTGAGCTGAGAGCTCGTTGGCAGGTGATTTGAGCATAGTGTTCCTCGGCTAAATCAGAAACAAACTTTGCTATGCTCTCCTTAGTGTTGGGTTCTTGTTGACGCTGCTCATTCTCAATCTGTTATTGTGTTCCTTGCTCATTTTAAACCTGCTTTGTTTTTCCTTTTCTAGCCCTACTTTTTATTGGCATTGTGAACGACTGAATCGATTGAAACTCACAGGGGGTAAACCGGGCTGCCTATTGTTGATGCACAATCCACCCCACTCAACCCTAAAACTTTGTTAACGCACTAACTACACCCAGATATTAGAGACTATCCCAGCCGGATGCATTTATCAACATTAAGAGCCCGTTTGGTTGGAGGATTCGTTCTCTGATTCGAATCATGGTTCATGGTTCGCTATAGTATTTTATCTCACAAAAAACACACGTAAATCGAAAATGGTTCTAAGCTCACGGTTCTAATCCATGAACCAAACGGGCTTTAAGTGTAAGAGGAAAGGATTTGCAAACCTCAACTGAGACTCCCTGATCCAAAATGGGTATTCTCTATTTTAGCATGAAATGATGGTAAAAGAGGCGGTGCAAGCTTGGCGGCGACTGGACGCACGGATGGGCGCAGACTCGGCGGCGGAGGTAGGGTTCACGATGGAATGGTGTGGTGAAATATGGGTGTGATGATGACGGTGTGGGAGAGAAGGATTTGAGATGGCTGGTTTGAGGTAGAGGGCGATTGGGGAAGATGAGCATGGGCGTGAGGATGGTGGCTGATTTGGTGTGGAGATTTTGGGGAAATGAATGAGGGAAAAAAATGGGGAAAGAGGAGTTAGGGTTCTTTAGTTTGTGACTGTGCGCGTGGGGATCAACTCATTCACATCATTCGCTTCATTCGCTACCACAGTCACTCCTCCCTTCTTGGGTACACATTGCACTAGATTAACCCACTGACTATCAAATATAGGATAAATAATCCCTGCATCCAACCATTTAATGACTTATTTTTTCACAACTTCTTTCATGATTGGATTTAGTCTTCTTTGATGTTCCACGGAATTGCTGTAGCATTCTTGCAGCAAAAGTTTGTGCATGCATATGGATGGACTGATTCCCTTGATATCTGCAATTGTCCATCCTATTGCTTTTTTAAACTTCCTCAGCAGCTCAAGCAACTTATGTTCCTGGTCTTCAGTTAACTCGGCTGAAACAATAACCGGTAGCGTTTCTGCTTCTCCCAAGAACACGCATACCGGAGGTGGGATGGCAAAAGTTTCAACTCTAAGACTGGGGGTTCTTCTATAGATGGCTTAGGTGGTTTGAGCTCACGTTCGGATAGCCCCAAAGGCTCAAACTGTTTTCCTCTAGCTATACCAGTTGTCCCTGATTCCAGCCAAGCCATTTGGCTACTCAATTCTGAAGTTTCTTCTTCCAACTCTTGCTCCAGCTCCTTAAAAGCACTAGTATCCATTACATTCACCAAAGAGCATTCTTCCACTTCATTAAGAAATCTCATTGCCTTGAGAACATCAAAAGTGACCTGCTCATCATTGACTCTCATTGTCAACTCCCTTTTTTGTACATCTATTAATGTCCTTCTTGTAGCTAGGAATGGTCTCCTTAAAATAATAGACTCCTCCCTGTCAGCTTCATAATCTAAAATAATAAAAACAACGGGGAAGATGAACTCGTCTACTTTCACCAGGACATCTTCAAATTTTCTTTCTGGATGAGCTAGAGATCGATCAACCAATTGAAGAGTCACTGTGGTTGGCCATGCTTCCCCGATTCCAAGCTTCTTGAAAACTGACATAGGCATAAGATTTATGCTTGCTCCTAAATCACAAAGAGCCTTGCCAAAGTAGTTATTGTCAATTGCACATGGATGGTGAAAACTCCCAGGATCTTTTAACTTTGAAGGGATTTTACTCTGCAAGATGGCGCTGCTTTCTTCCGTCATTGCCACTGTTTCGAATTCCCCAAGTCTTCTTTTCTTCGAAAGAATGTCCTTCATGAATTTCACATAACTAGGCATTTGCTCAAGCGCCTCCACCAATGGAATGTTAATATGGAGCTGCTTCAAGACATCTAGAAACCTTTTAAACTGCTTATCTTGTTGCTGCTTTTGAAATCTTTGAGGAAAAGGTGGCGTTGGTTTGTCATTTTGCTTTTCTGCCAAACTTTGCTGCAGCGTTGCTGCAGGTTCTGCAGCATCGCTTCGTTTTCCAGATTCTTCCACTTATGCTTCCTTTTCCACTTCACCTTGGATTGAAGAGGGCTCTTCTCGGTGATTAGGCTGTCTAGACACTTGCTCTAATTCTCTCCCATTCCTCAGCGTAATAGCCTTGCAATGCTCTTTGCCTTTACGCCTAGGATCTTCAGTATTACTTGGGAGTGCGCCTGGAGGACGACTAGTCAAGGCATTAGCTAATTGGCCCATTTGATTCTCCAAGTTCCTCAATGAAGCTGCTTGGTTCTGAATCAGTGCCGACTGATTTTGAATAATGGCATCATTCTTTGCCATGTACTCCTTCAACAAGTGCTCAATCGATGAGTGTTGTTCTGCCGGTTGATGTCTCGGCTGTTGTGGAAATCCAAGAGGATGTTGAGGGCGGTTTGTTGTTGATGAAGATGCTGCGTTCTGCCCTTGAGAGTTCCAAGAAAAATTTGGGTGCTGCCTCTAACCTGGGTTATAAGTATTGGAATACGGATTGTTATTTTTGTTGAAGTTACCCACATAATATGCTGATTCCGGGTTGGATGGACAACTATCAAAGAGATGCCCTTCACCACAGTACGTACTAGAGACCGCTGTAAACTGAGGAGAATTCACCCCCTGATTCATTGATTTCAAGATACTTGCCAAGGATGATACTTGAGCGGTTAAAGCTGTCACCGCATCCACTTCATGAACTCCTGCTACTTTCCTAGCTGCAGCTGCTCTCTCCGCAGGCCATTGATAGTTGTTATTAGCCATCCGTTCCAAAATCTCATAAGCCTCATTGTAAGTCTTTGCCAAAATAGCACCATTGGCTGAAGCATCTACTATGGTTCGAGTTTGCCCATTAAGTCCATTGTAGAACGTCTCCATCTGAATCCAATGAGGAATCCCATGGTGAGGGCATTTGCGCAACAATTCCTTAAACCTCTCCCATGCCTCATACAAAGATTCCCCCTCATGTTGCTGAAATCCGGTGATGTCATTTCTAAGCGTGGCATTCTTAATTGGAGGAAAATACTCATCAGAAACTTCTCTACCAAGTCATTCCAAGTTGCCACAGAGTCCGGTGGTAGAGAGTTTAAGCATGCCCTAGCTCTATCCCTCAAGGAATAAGGGAAGAGCTTCAGTCTCAAAGCTTCTTTTGTAACCCCTAGAAGCTTAAAAGTATCACAGACTTCCATGAATAGCCTGAGATGCAAGTGAGGATCTTTAGTTGCCATGTCACTGAATTGGCCCACTGTTTGCAACATTTGAAACATGACCGGTTTAAGCTCAAACTGAGGCGCCTGTATCTCCGGCCCAATGATGCTCTGATTGAGCTCATGTAAAATCGATACGGCATATTCTCTGACGGCCCTATCCTTGTCATCTGCTGTGGCTGCCTGGTTAACTGGATTGTTAACATTTACGGGCTGCCCAAGGTTGGCTGCATTGCCGACAGATTCCTCTGCCATTCCTTCAACAACCGCTAAACCTTGCTGCTCCCTTCTCCTTGCTAGGAACGTTCTTTCAATTTCTGGATCCAAGGGCAGCAAATCACGGTCTTGTTGTCGATTCATGCGAGAAGAAGAATATATGAAATAGAAGGAAACAAAATTGTCAAGTAAAATAACGAAAACACTTGAATTTTACAAAGATCAATTATGATAATAGTCCCCGGCAACGGCGCCAAAAACTTGTTAGTGTAAAATTAACTACGCAAGTGCACGTGCCGAACAAGTAATTAAGTGAATGAGTAGAGTATCGTTCCCACGGAGAAAGTTATCAATATTTTTCCTAATAAAATCTAAGAGATGCAATGTAAACAAATTTAATGGTTTGATTCAACTACAAAGAGTAAAAGAATTGCAGTAAACAAAAGTAAATAAATGCACACTCAGTAATCAAAGGTGAAAATCAATCTATGTGAAGGACTATGACTCAATTTTCCCTTCACTGCAACCTGGGCTATTTATGTTACGACTTTTGCTACTGCAATGCTATCAGTTAACCTGAAACATGAATTTAACACAAGAATCTCCCAATCCACTTATGATTTCGCCTCTTTACTCACATTTCAACATATTCCTATGAGAAATCTAAACAGAGAGGTTAAGTTAAGCATAGGTTTCAATTGGGCTATGTGAGACAAGTGTATATTCCTATACTACTCGCAAATCAACTAGATTTCTTTGTGAAATTTAGCTAAACAACACACTGTTCAATATTGGTCTAATTCCAATCAACTTTCCAGCAAATTGAACTCACAATATTTTGTTTGAGATGGCCAGTCAGTAAATAAAAAGGAACGATAACGATTATATTGAACAAACTAGATCAACATTAATATAGCAAAAGTTAGCATACACAACGTTAATTACAGATCCGGGTACTTTATCATCCCAGCCAAGTTAATTTAGCTCATACTTGTTCTGTTAATTTCAACAAAATGAACAGCCATGATTTGATTACAGAGGAGGAAAGATAAACCAAAATGAGAAGAACAACAGTAAAGACAAGATGAAGCTTGGTGGTCTCCTCTCGTGGCTTCACTCCTTGAGATTTCCAGCTCCAAATTCGTCTCCTCTGTACTTGTCTTCTTTCTTTCTCTCTGGTTTTCTTTTTGCTCCCCCCCCCCCCCCCCCTTTGTTGAGAATTTAGGTGCATTCCTCTTTAGGGCAACCCAAGACGCTGAGGTGACTCCTACTCAGAGGTTAGGTCCAGCTGACTAAGCACCAAATCCGTCTTATGCGCTCTTTGTCCTAATTCTCGTGCAAAGTTATGCGGTCATCCACTAACTGCATGTTGTCATATTTTTGCTGTAGCAAATGTTGCAGCATTTATCCTCACAAAACCTGCAAATAAGAAACGACCCCTTTTGGACACACGTTAGCAGTTTTCTTCAAAATTATCACAAAAACCGCACAAATGAATCTCAGCAGAGTGCACCACATGAACCAAAAGTTGAGCAAATAAAGCAGAAAATTAACAACTAAACCTTTGGATGAGCCAACTATAAGCTTAGAAATGCCGAAAATAACTCTAATTCCTAGAGTTATCAATTCTCTATCACTATAAGTTTAAACCAATTTGAATTTCTGTTCAAATCTATGAACCAAACGGGCCATTAATAATTTAATCTTAGGATTGCGTAAGAGCTTAAAAGTGTTCGTGTCTTTTATTTTTTCGATTGGTATTCATGATATGACGTTAGCTTATTTTGTTATTTGTAATCTTGCCTATAGGTAAACTCTGAATCTTGTAGTAAGAGGTGGACTGCATGGTTTTGTTTCCACAATATTCGCATCTTTCTCTTATGAACTATTGCTGAAAATTGGATTTCTAATGTTATCCTTAACCTGTTTGAAGTTCAGGTCAGGATGATGATGTTGAAAGTAATTGCTCGAACAGTTGGCCTTCACCGTCTACTATTACTTAACTTTTATCCCTATCTGCAGAAATATGTTCAGGTATTTATTTTATTTAGCTGCTGCATTAAAGTATTGTTCTCTTGATGATGGAATTACGACTGATTGATTTACACAGCCTCATCAACGCGATGTCACGAATTTACTTGCTGCTGCAGTTCAGGCCTGCCATGATATGGTATACCTGGCTCTTCTGCCATGATATGTTCAAATTTTCTTCCTGTTGTACCAAATTTCAGTTCGCTTTACTACTACTCTAGCTACCATAAGAGAGGATATATTGCATGCAGGTGCCTCCTGATGCAGTGGAGCCGTTATTTAAACAAATAGTTAATCAGTTTGTACATGATCGTTCACGTCCAGAGGTATGAATCAAGAGCTTTTATCTTTTATTTCTTCTTACTTACCATTCTTTATGTCTTTAATTGCTTTGATTTTCACCAGGCCATTGCCGTTGGACTCAATGTAATTAGGGAAATATGCCTTCGCATGCCTTTGGTAACTACCTGTTACTCATATTAATTTGGTTCATGAATTCTATATTATTTGGTCGATTAGAATTGTCCAGTGCTGTTCTTTTTACATACAAGGACGTATTTTCATCTATCATATTCTCTCTCTGTAAAGGTCATTTATTTTTTACTTGTACAGCTCAATTTTTTACCGTCTTAAATAATTGTTCTGTTTTAATCCTCACAATTAGTTGATGTCGGAAGAATTGCTGCAAGATCTTGCGTTATATAAGAAATCTCACGAGAAGGCAGTTTCAATAGCAGCACGTTCACTTATTGGCTTATTTAGAGAGGTCTGTCTCTCTCCTCTCACTCTCCTCTGCCCTTTTTTGGTTTATTTATTTATTTTCCTCAGTTGGCTTTTGAGGTCTGTCTTTCTCCTTTCTACTTATGAATTCATCTCACTCTGTCTGTCTCTCTCTCTCGGGTTAAACCACGGGTATAACCTTGGACCTAGAAGATCCTAGTAGCAGGCGTTATGCGACTTCAGTCCCAAGTGGGACTGCTCTACCAATATTTAAATCTTAATGATGCTGAACTTTGTTGATGTGCAGATTTGCCCTTCACTTCTGGTTAAGAAAGACCGTGGGCGCCCTACTGATCCAAAAGCAAGGCCGAAAGCATATGGAGAAGTCAATGTGCTCAGCAATGTTCCTGGGGTTGAATTGTTAGATCAAGATGTTGAGGATAGTGACGATATGGATGAGCCTGCATCCAGCGACTCTAATGATGATCATGGACATGAGTTGGTTGCTTCCAGTGAGGATGAAGACGATCAGAAATCTCCTCATGATTCTGGAAGTGAAGATGATGATGTCAGAGATGATTTAGTTGCTGAAGGTGAAGATGGTGACAATAGTATAGATGACTCTGATAGTGATATCAGCATTGATGATGATGACGATGAGGATGAGGAAGCTGAGGAATCTGATCAGGGGGTAGAGGATTCTAGCGAGGAGGAGTTGTTAGAGGAATTTGGTGAGGACGATGAAATGGAACAAACTGAGGATAGAGAAACCAAGGATGGTGAAAGTAGTCTGAAGGATTCTAAAGCGAGGAAGAGAAAACTGTCTGATTTTGATAGACAACTTGTTGCTGCTGATTCAAGTCTTCGGGCTTTGAAGAAATTGGCTGGAGCAACATTAGCGACTACATCATCTGACTCAACGGATGGTATTCTTTCTAATGAGGACTTCCGAAAGATCAAAGAAATGAAGGTATGCCCTTTTTTTTTCCTCGCGTTCTTTCTCTGTCCCTCATATTTTTGTTTTGGTGTTCTTCCCCCCCCTTTTTCCCCTTTGGAAAGAGGGCACCGTAGGTTATATAGGAAGTTTCAGATTCATGTATAAATTGACTCCAAATTTTAGCATCTTGCTCACGTCTCTCACACTATTATATAGGAAGTTTAAGATTCATGTATAAATTGACTACAAAGTTTAGTATCTTGCTCACGTCTCTCACACTATTATTGTCCATGTCTGTAAATATTGGTTGCCCCTCTTCTTGTGTGCCACTGAACCATATATCCTCATTGTTGGATTCTTCTTTGGTTAGGCAAAGAAGGACGCAAAACTTGCCTTGGCTCAGCATGGTTTGTTAAGAAAGGGCTCAGATGCGAAGTCATCAACTTTCAGTGTTCCTAGTTCCGACCAACTTAGTACCAAGCGAGTGGATCCGACTAAGCTTGAAGTAAGTTCTCTAACTTTTTACTCTCCATTTGAACTTTAAGCTTGTTCATGTGGCTTTTAGTAATGTGTATCAATCAACAATACATGGCTCAGGATCATGATTGCCTTTACATCCACTGAATTTGTACTAGTCCTTAGTTTGAATATCATTTGTTGCTCTTTTTTTATTTTTATATTTTTTTTTACTTTTATCAATGCTGGAGTAGGCCTTTTTCATCACGTGTTCTTGCCTTTTTTTCAACCTCATTTAATTGTCCAAGCATAATTTTCCTTTTAATTACTTTTTTTTTCTGTTCTTTTTTTCGTTCTAAGATAGAATAAAGAGAGAAAAAATTAACATGTTTACTAGAGTGAAGGTGCTTAATTGGCTGCTTGTTTATGGTAAGTTAAGTACTCACAATCTCATGCAGCGTAGAAGTACTTGTATGTCTGTCTCCAGGCTGGTGTTGTCTCCGTAACTATGATCCTCTCGTTTTGTATTGCTCATTTGCATGAGAATTGTGGTTGAGAGTTATGCAAGAGTTTCAATGGAGTTGGGTGGCTTCTTTGAGATGTGCCGACTTGTTTATATCCTCTTATCTCTTTGTTTTCAACAAGAGTAGGAAGATCTGGAATGCTGCTATACTGGGGTTGTGCTGGGCATGTTAGAGAGGATTTTTGAAGACTTGGAGGGAAGTATTAACGAAGTATGGGACAGAGTGAAATTGTGGGTTGCAATTTAGTTGCATGAAGATAAAGGCTTTAGTCATATGCAGCTTTTAGATTTGGTTAGGCAATGGAAATTGTTAATGCAGTTTATTTTATTTCTGACATTGTTTTCTCACCTTTTTTTTTCTCCATTTTTATGATTATTTTATCCAGGACTTCCTGTCCTTCTTGCTTTCTACTTCATTGTTCTGTTTTAATGAAGTGATTTCTTTTCAAAAAATAAAAATAAAAAATTAACATGTTTATTGAAGGATTTTTTATTTTTTATTTTTTAAACATGGAAGGAAGTTGTCAAATGCTTTCTTTTCATTTTTCTATTTGACATTTTTATGCTTAACTGACCTTTGAAAGGCCGGTTTTCTATTGAAAGGAGTTTTTAATTGTGGAAATCATATGTTGATCCAATTGGCTATTGATTGTGTGCTGCATAGGCTCATGTACGGAAAAAGCTAAGTAAGGAAGAGAGATTGGCTTTAGTTAGGGCTGGAAGAGAGGACAGAGGGAAGTACCAGGCTCGAGCTGCAGTGAAACAAAAGAAGGTATACTTTCATAGTTATCATCTCCTTCTTGGTCAATCTTAGTAAAAAAAAAAAATCTCCTGCTTGGTGAAATTATAACCTTTTCCATTTTGTGCTCGCATCTCTTTGTTCGTGTGGTTTGAACATCGGAAACATGACAAACTATGGTCATGATTTAACTTTTCAGTTTTGGTTGTAAGGGAATAGTTGCATTGGGTTTAAAGTCTGATGCCCAAAGTACCAAGTACTTGGCATACATCACTCAGAAAGTCCTAGCTCTGTCTTAGGATGTTTTATTTCTTCATTTTTTCGGTTACCTGTATGTTCAGCTTTTTAAGGCCTTCTTCCTATGCTGAGAAATCAATAACTTAGCAAAGCATTGCCAATGGCAACCGTTTTGCTTTAGTATCTTGGATCGTACGATGCATAAAGCTCAATGCTTTTCTGATCAGAGAAAAGTGAAAAAATATAAACTCCGGAGTGTGGGCTCCTTAAATCAGTGATGCAGTTGGTTTATTTATTTATTTATTTATTTTTTGGGTGTGATTGGACAGACGGGAGGTTTGAGCAATCGACAGAAGGAACATAAGAAGGCTCTTCCTCTTGCTGCAAAGAGAGCAAAGGTGGCAAAATCGCGAATGGAGAAAAAGAAAAAACAACAGCGTTCTGGCAAACAGTTCCGGGGAAAGAAAGCATGGAAATAAATCACCAACTTACGTGATATTTCTTCTTTATTGTCATCATTATTATTTATTAAATTTAGAAGTAAACTAATATGCAGTAACTTCTCCTCACATGTACAAAAGCGGATTCATTTCACAATGAACTTCATCACAATGTACTGTTCAAAATTTTGGTTAAGTATTGCTAAAGTATTTATTCTTTCAGTGCTCTCCTCTTCAATGTTGTTCGTTTGTTAGATGATTCTACTTACTCCCTCTCTTCCTATCTCTCGTGTCTCGCCTTTTCTTGTTTAGTTCTCAATAGAAAGTCTCTTTCTGCAAAGATTTTGTAGTGGTTTGGGTTTGGTCTATCCATGCTGCTGGCCCTTCTGTTGTTCAGACGAAATTAATCAGCTGGAAAATGAAGACATCATTCAAATCCTGCCACCCTTATCCTGTCTCTAAGAGTTTTTGTCAACTGCTTTTGGATCCACACGTGGCTTCCAGTTACCTGCTATTCAGTTTGAGGTTTCTCCCATTTGTACCAAACCTTTTTTATTTGGGATCTTTGCACCAGAGGTCCCCAAACTTGGTCCTCATTTTAAGAATTTAGATACTTAGGTCCCCAAAAAATATGTTCTTGGGAACCTAAGGTATAAAAATGCCTAAAAATATGTTACATCTAATGGCATTTAACGGAACAAATGTAAGTGGGGAACTAACGGTGCAAATAGAATCAGAGTTTGGGATCCAAGTGTCCAAATTCTTAAAATGGGGACCCAAGTGTCAAAGATCACAAAGTTTGGTGACCTCTGGCGCAAATATCCCTTTTTTATATTTCATCAACATTAGGAGTGTGCTTGGTGTGAAGTTTGACAGAAGAATAAACTATGGGCATGATTACTTTGCATAAAAGGGAAATGGAAAGTAAGTAGGGATTTTCTTTCCTTTTTAATAATGTATTTACTTACAAATTAGTAATGAAGATTTAGTAGGTCTTACACTATATATAGCATTGATTCATTGTCAAAGTGAAAGATAATGAATTACTCTATAGTTAATAATTATTTAATTGTTACTTTTTAGTGATTATATTGATAATATTGTTGTTCTTAATTTTAGTAAACATTAGAAAAAGAGCAAAATTGTTTCACATTACACCATCTAACAGTTAAATAAACACTTAAAAGAGAATTAATAATTCTTACTTATTACTTTACTTTACTTTTTAATCTTATTATCTTTTCCATTACATCTTTTACGGTTTGGTAAACGCGCCTTATATATAGTATTTTGCTAAAATGCTACCTTTCTTTTATCAGTTTTCATATGTTTATTTATTCGTCTGTTTGTTGTTTCCTTTTTAATAGAGTTTCTATACTTTAACCTCAACCACTTTGGTTTTGAAAATGTGATATTGTTGGAGCAAATACTAAGGGCCCGTTTGTTTGCGTTTTCGTTTTCGTTTTTCACGGTTTTCAAAGCAAAAAAATGAAAACGGGTGTTAAAAACGTGTTTGGTGCAATTTTTTTTAAAAAACAAAACCAAAAACGTTTTTGTCTTTTTGTGGAAATCAGAAAACGAAAAAAAGGTGTTTTCATTTTCTTGTTTTCGTTTTCTGTTTTCTGAAAAACGGATTTCACTTTTTTTTTTTCTTTTTCATTTTCTTCCATCTGAAACCGTTTTTGTATTATATATGTTTAATTAATATATTTATTTAATATATTATTATTTAATATATTTAATAATATTATTTATATAATATATTTAATAATATTATTTATTTAATATATTTAATATATTATTTATTTAATATATTTAATAATATTATTTATTTAATATATTATTACATGTTTTCAAAAATTAAACCACCAAACGCAGTTTCAGTTTTTTTTAAAACTGAAATCAATCTCTAAATAAAACTACCAAACGCATTTTTAGAAATAATTCAAAAATGAAACTAAAAACGTTTTCATTTTCATTTTCATACAGAAAATAAAAACGTTTTGGAACCAATTCCAAACGCACCCTAAGGTTTTACAAAATTGTAGCTCGTGTTGCTTGGAGCATTGCTTTGAATTTAATTATTAACTTGGTTTTGTACTGTAGAGAAGACTTGACCGTTACTATTTCATCTGCAAATCCCACTAGTAGGTAAATTTTTGCCTAAAGCTGCTCCTTTTTTCTAGGCTGTTCATGGGTTGGATTGGTGTAGGATAGGGCTTTTTCTTCCCCCGCCCCAAAAGATGCGGGTTGCACATATTTGGCTCTAACGATATTAGAAAAAGTTGACAACCCAATGATGTTTGGGTTGGGTTAGGGTGGTGCGAGGTGGGTTGGGTGGTCAGTTTCAACATTTAAAGAATCAAAGACTCAAAGTTCAATCCAACATCAAACATGAAGCAAAGTAGTCCATCTAACATCAAACATAAAGCAAATATAAATTAGTCTACACTCATAAATTAGTCTTAACATAAAACAAACATAGATGCTTAATTCAAAGATGAAGAAACTATAGAGTAGAAATGAGTTGCCTGCCTAGGGTTAGATATTAGAGGATGCAAGTTAGAGCGTGGGTTGGGTTGAGGTGTGCGGGCCATTATAGGCCCAACCCACACCCCGTCCCAAAACTTCGGGCTAGACATTGAATGGGCCGCAAAAAAATATATTTAATACTAGAAATTGCATTTTTCGGGTTGGGTTAGGGTGAGGTGGGTTGGGCCTGCGGGTTTATGAACAACCCTACTTTTTTCTTTTATTTCTCTTTTTTTAAAGAATATTTTCTCCTGTACTCTTAAACTTTACAGTCTTTTCCCTTTGACCCTCGAATTCTAATGTAATCTCATTTAACTCCTTTTTGTTAAAATATATGTTAAAAATAGACAAGAAAAAAGGGAGAATATTGCGGTCATATGGTCTTTCAATTCGAAATTCTATTAAAAACAAATGGAAAAAGATCACGTGACAATATTGAATATCCTCTTTTTTTTTATTTGTTTTTAACAGAAATTATAAGGTGTTAAGTGGATTAATTCTCAATTTATGATGCAAATTAAAAGTTTTTAAAGTTTATGGGTCAACTGAACATGACCCTAAGCTCACAGGGCACAAGTAAGGTTGTTTATTTTTTAATGGAAATATCTTCTTTTTTTATTTTTTTTTATTAAGAAACAAAAGCAAAACTTGTGTTCAGAATGTATTTGTAGTTTGAAATATCACTTTGTAGTTCTTCCTCAAAGCATATGTATAGTTGCTTGAAAAACAAAGAAGGATAACAGAACATGAGCTGGAAGGAATTATTATATATGCAAAATGAGTCAACATTAGGCATGCCAATATTTTTTAATCGTTGAATCTAGATCTTATTTCAGTCCACTCAGTTGATATAAACATTGTTTTCATAAAAGTTCAACATCTTTTGCTAAGACATTGATTTAGACCATCTCTGTGTAAAATCAATGCTATTGGCACTAAAAAAATTATATATATTAATATAATATTATTCCAAATGTTATATCTCACTTTTGTTATAATTTTTAAGTTTTGAAAGTTATAAAAATAAATTTTTAATTTTGAAATAATTTGAATCTCGTTGTAATAATGATTAGAATAAAATGTCAATGCATAGACAAATAGCACTCCGTTGTTACATCTCCCTTTTATTGGTTGCCTCTCCAACTAATTTACCATCTTATATAAATTTAAGAATCTAATCACATAATCAATACTAAATACTAAGAACAACTAAAATAAATTATCAAACTTTAATAGAGAGATAATCAATAAGATAGAAAAATGGAACAATAAATTTAACCTCACGAAGTTCTATAGAACTGTTTTTATTTTTATTAGAATCCTACATTAGCCGGAAATATTAACATGATCTACTTAATAAGTTGAGGACAATATTCTCTTAATAAGCTCGTTTTGTTAAGTTGAGTTAGACCCAATATCCTTTGATTCTGTAAGATAGAAAAATGAGACAACAAATTTAACCTCACGAAGTCCGATAGAACTTTTTTTATTTTCTAATTTGAACACAATAAATCAACACACAACAACATTTGATTATGAATATGAGATCTGATATTAAGAGATGTATATACCATTGTCTATGCCTATAAGAGAAGCAATGACCAAAACATATTCAATCGAAGATTGTGAAATCTATGTCGCTTTAGCTAATTGTAGCTTATTTGACTAGTATTAGTATCCACAAGCTTGAATGATGATCATAGCTAAAAACTATGTATATAATGCAAGTCTAATTATTTAATTTAAGATTAGAAAAAAACCAACAGAAAACGTTAAACATTTATATACCGGAGTATCTATATATGGCATGTGATCATATCAAACTTATTCAACGATAAGAATTTCATAAGAACATATACATCTTAGCGCTTATGCAAAGTTATATGAGCACCATATTGTGGTTGGAGAGTTATAACGGTACAAGGAGCATGAGCATAGGAGGGTGAAAGCTCAAACGTGAAGCGCTGTAGAATCAATGCCAATGCCATTTTGGCTTCAATCATGGCAAAGTTTTGTCCAATGCAAATCCGAGGCCCCCAACCAAAGGGAAAGAACGAAACTTGACCTTTCGTCGCCTTCGAAACTCCTTCTGCAAATCTCTCGGGTTTGAACTCCTTTGCGTCTTCCCCCCACAGATTAGTGTCACGATGAACAAGTATGACGGGAAGAGAGATCTGCACTCCTGGTGGCAACGACAAGTTTCCTAGCTGTGTTTGCTTCTGAACCGTCCGAGTAAGTAAAATTACTGGTGGATAAAACCTTAGAACTTCGTACAAAATCATTGTGACCTGCATTAATGATGGAAGAAAGTATAATACGTGTTATTTGGTTCATCTTCTTAAGTTTTCAAAAATTTCACAATATGATATGTTCTTCTAGGAAAGTAAATTAGTAGAATGTGCTTTCTAAACATGATGCTATTTTATACTTTTCGTGAAATTAGTGTCATTCTAGTGCAAGTAAAAAAAAAAAAAAAAAAAACTAAATAAGTTGCATTAATCTATGAAGAGTATCAACAGTCCACTCGATTTTCATTTTATTTTAGCATTTTCTATCATGAAGGTTCAGCTGCAAAATTAATTAAAGAGAAAAGTTAGCTGATAGTTAATAGTAGTAGTAAGCAACTAGAGTTATTTTTAATATTTCCCTTTTGAGTTATTAATTTTTTTTTTCTTTTTGTTGTTTGTTTATCTTTGGGCCGGAGTATCCTTTATTTGTACTTTTTTTTTTTTTTTTGGTTATTGATATTTAATAATTAGAGCAAAGAATTGGATATAAGATGGGTACTCTATTAGTGGGTGCCAATTTAGCTGTGATATTATGATTGATCATATACCAATTATCTTTTCTTATCCTATAATAAAAAAAGCAGTAAAGACAAAAAAATACTTACAATTTTTAGGTGGCCTAGCCCATCAAAATCTGGATTGTTATAACCAAAGACTTGTAAAACCTCTTCTCTTGCACGAGCTTGCCAATCAGGATATCTACTTAATAACACCATTGTCCAAACAAGCAACACTGAGGTGGTCTCTTGGCCAGCAAAGTAAAACAACTTGCATTCCTCAATTACATCTCTAATACTAATTCCCATATTCTTGTTGTTCCCATGTTCCTGAATTTCTTTAAAATTTGATTCCATAAGTATCCCTAACAAGTCATCATTTGGTGCTTCACCTGCTCTCATTGCCTTCTCTCTTTTATGAATTATATCCTTTAATAAACCTTGTACTTCATGATCGACTTCTTTCATCCTCTTGTTCAACGTCGTTGGAGCAAATCTGCACACACCAATATGTTTATCATATTTGGCACAGGCACGTTTTTATGAAATGATATGTTGCTTGAAATTAATGCTTAATTAATATTCTCAAAAGATGGTATATGTATGAGAAATGAAGAGAGCTGAACATTTGAGAAGTGCGTTATAAATGTAAAAAAAAAAGTATATATATATATATATATTTCATGTCTCGATTCAATTATACTTGATGAATACCAGTCCTTTAAACGTGGCACTAATTAATTAACTAATTAGTATTTCACCTCCATCCAGGAACATAAACAGTCTGTATGGCTTTAATCGCTAGTTCTGCTTGTTCTCTCTGGAGCTGAAATATTCTTCTGCCTTCTTCATAACTACTCCCAAATGCTGTTCTAGAAATCACATCACCGGTCATATTTTGAAGATAAGGCCACACATCTATCTCGCAGCTTCCCTCATTATTTAAGAAACTCTCCCATTTTTTCAGCATCTCATTGCAGCTTAGATAAAATGCCGGTAGCATATGCTACAAAAAAACAAAACAAAACAAAAAGTGAAACGTTAGAATCACACGTGTACACACACACATATCTACTCTCTTTATGAAAACTACAGTTATAATTTAAATGCTGTTGATCTATTTCTCTTTCTTTCGTGTTCTGTCATGTATATTGTTGTTTTGGAAATTCTATAGATATATTTTTAGGCGGTCAGATATATATTTCTCAAAATTTATCCATTTTTAAAGTTGGTGATTTTGAGATAATTCTGATGTAATCTCATGTTTAGAAACACGCATTATAACCAGCACCGAGAAGTACGTGTTCCCTAGCTATCACAAAAGCATAACTAACTCATTGGCAAATATTATGGATGAGCACAGTAGCTTCTTACGTACAAGTCTTTTCTTCTAATATAACAAACATTTAGACGCCACTTTGGCATTACAAAATTCACTTAGTTTTGAACTTTAGTTTTAAAAAAGATGCATCTTTCAAGTCATATATATCAAACAGTATTTCTACCAAGTATATTTATATTTATATATATATATATATATAATTAGTCTCTCTATGATCTTCTAAGAACTAAACTCATTTTTTTTCCTCCCCCCTCCCCAATAAGGGATAAGATGATTTCAAACTTCTAAGAAATAATTTAAGAAGTACGTACTAAAGTACCTTCAACTTTTCTACATGAAATGCTGGGTTGATAATTTTTCGATGTTTAGCCCATTTCTCACCCTCATAACTTGCAAGACCAGTAGCTAGCAGCTCTACAAGTGGATTGTTATGGGGCTTTGGGAAATCACCAATTTTGTTGAAAATATCCTTCAGATGTTCTGGGTTCGTAATGTTCACTCTTGGGTTGGGACCAATCCACATGAAAGAATCTTTACCTGCAATATAATATCCAACATCCATATGATCATATTCAAACTGTTAAAAGCCATTGTAGTTCGCACCAGTTTTTATTTCTCTCATACTAATGACCGCACAACTAATTTTCAACTTTCACTTAAACTTGGCAAGCTAATTAAGAAAATTATATCCCAAAGATAAAGAGTATAATTCTCAACCGTTGAATTTTCGTTAATTTTGTGACTTAATAGTACTTTTTTTTTTTTTTTTTCCTTTTTCATTTGGATCATCAAGAGCAAAGAAATACCATATAAATGTGCACCATATAGATGTGGGGTACTGCACTAGAAGAATTTGATGAGCATTTACTGCCCAACCTGAAACCGGAAAGCTAAAAGCTTTCCGCTTATTGAACAAGGTTTTATGGTCAATCTGCGACCCCTGGGTGCCGAATATCACTGTTTGGCCACCGCTTTGTGTGGAATACAAGTACCTTATTTTGATAATTTCGTCAAAAAGGCTCGATATTTTAAAGGGAAGAAAGTTCAAATACCAGGAAAGAAAAAGAGAATAAAACGTAACATATGTGCGTCTTTGGAACTGTTTTTAAAAATAATTTTCACGAATTTTGAGAAGTAAAAAATGAAAAAAAAATGCAATAATTTTTGGACGCGTTTGAAATTCATTCCAAAATGATTTTATTTTTTATTTTTCATTTCTCTCTCATTTTTTACGCTAAATCAAAAAATCATTTTCATTTCCGTTTTTTATCTTTATTGCGCCAAACACAGTTTTGAAAACATTTTCATTTTTTCTTTCTCGAAAAATGTGAAAAATAAAAACGAGATCAATTCCAAACACGGTTCTAGCAAATGTTTTGAAAACGAAAACAGTGAGAATAATTTTCGTGAAGGAATTATAAAACGGTTGAAAGTTGTTTTCATTTTTTTATTTTTATTTTTAGTACTTATCAATAATATTATAATATATTAATTAATAAACACGATTTTAATTTTTTATTATACTCAAAACAATCTCTTAAAAAACTAACCAAACACAATTTCAGAAACGGTCAAAAAATGATTCTTAATACAATCTCATTTTTATTTTTTATTAAAAACAAAATCATTTTAAAACCAATTCTAAACACACTAAGAATGATTTTTGTGAAGAAAGTAGAAAACGATTGAAAGTTGTTTTCCCTTTTCCTTTTTTCATTTTCTAGTACTTAACAACAATCTTATATTAAATAATTAATAATTAATTACTAATTATATTATTACTATTAAGTTTTTAATTTTATTAATAAAATAATAAATAATATAGTAATTATTTATTTGTTTAATGATTAATTTCCAAAAATTAATTACATAACATATTAACAATAAAATAAGTAATAATAGGTAATTAAATAAATAATAATTAATTAATATATCAATCATATATTATGTTAATTATAATCTATTAATTAGTAAATAGTTGGTAAATAAAAAATAAATAGTAATTACTCAATTAATAATTAATATTAAATTATAATTATCAATATGTAATATACTAATCAATAATAATTAATAATTGATAATTAGTAATTAATAATTATAAAAAGAATAATTACCAAAAATTAATAATGTGATATATCAAATAATAGATTATTAAATAAACATTAGTAATTAATTAATTAATTAATTATGTAACTAAAAGTTAGTAATTTAAGTAGTAAACAGAATATTAATAAATAATGTATATACTAATTATTTTTCTTAATACACTAATTAATTACTTATAATCTAATATATATGAGTACATTACTAACACAGTAATTATTTATAATTAATTACTAATTACTATTTTTTACTTATTTAGCATATTAATTTATTATATATATAGTTTAATTACTAATGTACTCATTAATAATAACTTATTCATTATTGTATTATTAATATATAAATTTTTATTTGCTAAATAATTATCAATTATTAATTATTTAATATATTAATTTAAGATTATTAATTACATGTATTCAAAACAAACATAAATATAACCAAATACGATTTTAATTTTTTATCATACTCACCAATCTTCTGAAAGACCAAAAAACGTAATTTCAGAATCAGTTCCAAAATAATTTTTAAAACAATTTTATTTTTATTTTTATATCGAAAATAAAACTATTTTAAAAATATTACTAAATAAGCTCTAGATTTTTGGGCAGAAAAGGACAGTACGGATGTAGTTTAAAACCGTCACAACTACCTCAACATCATATCAAACTGATCATTTAAGTGAATTTATAAAAAAAATTGACAGTTAAAATCCATGTCATATTAGTGCATCTTTCCTTATTCTACCACGAAATTCTCAACATAACTAGTGAGAATTAGTTCAACTTGTGCGATGACAGGGATAACCACTAAGAACTACTGAGAATTAGTTGTCAAATTATGTACCACAATTTGAACAAGAAGATTTCTACTTTGTTACTATCAATAGGAACTCCTACCTTACCTGTTGGATTAACTTTCAACGACCTGATTTAGGGGTTAAAAATTTACAGGCACAAATGATTTATAGATTTAACTGTTGAAAAATGATTTTTAACTACTAAAACAACAATATCTAACGGCGAGGGCAGAGCCAAGCCTTTCCTGAGGATAGGCGATCACTCCATCTGAACTTTTTCCCTTTTAGTGTCGTGTTTGTTTGTATTTTATTAAACTTCGTAGTTGCCTCCTAAACTTATGAAATTACATATATCTGTCCCCTTAAAATCTGAAAATTACATATCCATCCCTCCTCACTTGTTTTCTGACTGATCCGCCCTTGTGACTATCGCTAGTGATCGATCCCTTGGAACAAAGGTGATGTAACTTAATTTTATAAACAAGCCGATATATGTACATACATACCGTACTTCTGGACTGTCTGAAGAACGAAGGGGAAAACGCGTGTGGTTATGTCGTCAGAGAGATTGATGGGTTTCGACCTTGCTTCCTTGTACATCGAAATACTCTCCTTCAAGTCTCCAAACAAAAAACGATAAGAATTGCCCTTAAGACCCTGCTTTCTAAGGCACTTTTCTAGCCTCTTCGGCCTCAGCCAAACCCAGTTCACAACTCTCCATACCCATGTCGTTATGAGTATTATTGCAAACAGAACACTAGAGAATCTAAGAAACGACACTTCCATTGTTGCAGAAAGCCAAAAAAAAAAAAAAAAAGGGAGAGTTTTGGGTTTTCTATCTGTGGCGGAGAGAGAGAGAGAGAGAGAGAGAGAGTGAGTGAGAGAGTCTTGTGGGTTTTCTATATGTGGCGGAGGGAACTTTTATTTATAGTCGACTTGATCAGATAGAAGGACCGCCATTCATCTAGAAGCCAAGATTTATAGAAGAAAGCGACATAAATACTGTGCTCAGATTTCTGTCTTTAATTATGATGTGTAACATAAATTTTTTAGGAGCTTCTCCAGTAGTAAAGACAAGAAGTATAAATTATCAGTAATTTTTTTTTATAGTTAAATTTATATTAAAAAATATTTATTTTATATATTTATTTAATTTGATATAATTTTAATATAATTTAATCATTAAAAATTAATATTATCAGTGGGAACTATTCTATAAGAGAAATTTCTTTATTTCTTTCCTTTTCTATCCTTAAGACCAAAAAAAAAAAAAAAAAAAATCTCACAGTGTCCTTGTACTTTAGATTTATTCCTACTTTCTCCCTTAAATTTAGAAAACTCTAACTTTGTCACTTAAATTTTGAATTCGTCCCATTTAAAATTTTTTGTAAGAATTTTTGGTAAAATCATAGGAAAAAAAGAGGTTAAGTGTGATCATATAGTTTTTATCTGTATGTTTTTAACATAAATTCAAACAAAAAAATCACATGACTGCATTATTCTCTTCTTTTCTTCTTCTATATGTTTTTAATAGAAAATAAAACATAATGGTTAAGTTGGAAAAATTCAAAATTTAAGAGGAAAAGTGAAAGTTTTTAAAGTTCATGAGACAATTAAAAATGATCTTAAAATTTAAGAGCACCGGTGATAATAATTTAAATAAAAAGGAAAAATTCTACTCTAACTACGTAGTGCTTGGTGTGCTTAGCCTTAGCATCAATTTAGAATATGGGTTTTTTTTTTTCATTTTTATTATAACTGTATTTTTTAAATAATTTTTACCTATATATTCGGGTTATAAAAAAAACATATATGTACATACTAACGAGTTTTCATTGGTTACGTTTCAATTGATTGTGACCCATCAAATATAGACATTTGATGATGTGACATGATAAAAATCTAATTTCGTTAATTGTCATAAATTTATTTAGTCAATTCTCTAATTTATTACAACAGTTATACCAATATCTTGCAATGAAAAATAATGATACCTACTTATGAGTAAAAATTGGAGTAAAACTTTACCTATACGTAATTCATACCTTTTCCCAACAGTTGGACCATGAGGAAAACCTAAATTTCCTAAAACTAAAATGAAAGAAAAATGAAAACATAAAAAAATTAAAATTCCAAAATGTGAAGAACATTTTGTCTTTGTCATAATTAAAATTAAAGTTTAATCGAAAAATCATAAGGATTTAACATGAATATGAATTTGAATGTAAAAATATGAGTGTAATATAGTTCAAAATGTAAGGTATATATATGGGTATATATATATATATATATATTGATAGCATCAAAATACAGGGTATTAAAATGAGAAAAACTCATTTAGAATGTTTTCTTTCTATTTCTGACTTTTTTCAGTATGCACTGGTTCTAAAAGTCATTTATTAATTTAAGACAAAATGCTACATATTTTGATTTGGATTGAGTGGGAATGTGAGACGTAAATGGATAACTTAAAATAGAATAATGCATTTCTTTTTTATTTTAATTCTTTTTTTTTTCAATTTTCTTTTTAACTTTATTACAACATGCTTTTTTTTTAAAATACTTTGTCCCTTAATTTATTGTATTAAAACAATTTTTTTAAGTATCTCCTTACTTAATTCTTTATTATTATTATTTTCTACTTTCTCTTAGTTGAAATAATTTCTTTCAATTATGTTCCTATTTGAGGTTTTTTTTTTGTACTTTATAATTTGAATTCTTTTTTTGTTTTTAACTTTTTCTCATTTTATCTTTATCTTTTTTTAATACTTTTTTTTTTGTTATTTTTCTTCTTTGTTTTTGCCAATTGTCTTTTTAATTGCTCATTTTTTATAATATCATTCTTTAAAATATTTTCTTTTTTATCACTTCTTTTAATTAAAATAAAACCTTTGAAATATGTCTTTACTTAACTTTTTTTAGTCAAAATTTCTTATATAACTTTAAATCTTTTTCGAATTGACTCATTTAAATACTTTTTTTTTTCTCTTTCTCCAATTAATGAACTTATTTTCTAAAAAGGTTATCTTAAGGCGAGATCCAACTTATAAAATTATTGTCATCTGAATCCATTTAATATGTACTATAGGAACGACGTAGTTTTCCCACAAAACAAAGGAAGAAAGAAATCTCAAGTCTCATCAGAAATGAATCTGAAATCCATGACGCCATGACTAGTTAAGTGACACATGAATCCTAGATAGGAAGCTTGTATGAAATGATTAATGTGTAGCGTTTGGTAATTTGGGCAGTATTAGAAACGTTAAAAAAAGTGAGGTAAGCTATGACGCATATGAAAGCGTAAATCTTGTTTTGTTTTTTTGTGTATTTTATTTTATATTGCTGACTTTTGCGGTTTGTCCCAATAAATGACACGTGTTTTTCGAATAAGCCATAAAGATAAGTACGCATTGGTTGAAAATTAGAAGATGTTATGCGCCCGTTTAGTTTATTAATTTAAATTTTTAATTTGAATTAAGATATGATTTTATGTGAGAATTTTTTACTATAGTAAAAAAATTAAGTGTGACTGTTTCAAAGAGCTTTTTACTGTAGCAAAACTCAAATTCTAAACTCGAATCGGTAAAATGAACGAGGCCTATATTAGAGTCTGCTTAGGCTAATTCTGTTTATTTTATATATTTAAATTTAAATTATTAATTTTGTTATATATTTTTTTTATAAAAAATTTAAATTTTAAACGTCAAAATTAAAAATTATAATTTAAGTATATTTTCTAATCAGCCTCTTAACCTTTACTCGTTTTACTATTCATATTACAATTTAATTCTTTTATTGTAATATTTTCTTTTTAAAAAATTTAAGTTCAATATTTTCTATTACATTATTCCTCTCAAATCAATAAGTTTACTTCAAATGCGTAAAGTGAATTAAACATTTTTTTTTCGAGTGTCACATCGTCACATGTAAATAATACTCAACTATGTTTTGCAGGTGTATTATATGTCTTACGTTTTGCAAAATATTTGTTTTGTTTCTATAGGAGAATATATGATAAAGTATAAATTGGAATACGATTTCTAATCATAAGGTCATATCATCATCATCATTTCAATTTTGCTTTTTAATATGACATTTTCACGATAAATTTATTATATGATAAAGTATGATAATGTAATAGAATGAAAGATCTGAAGGTTATATTTATATTATAGGCACAATAATTTTTTTTTTTCCATACCCATTGGATGCTAAATAAGGTGGAAAAGTAGCCAAGCTGAGGAAGATAATGTAGGAATAATTAAATCTTAATCCTTTTCATTTTTTAATATATATAGCTATATAATTAATTATAGAAATGGTCTCCAATCCGGCACCAGATTGGAGCGACACATGTATATTTTCTTTAAAAACACGTATATTTCATCTTAAAATATGTATAATGTGGGGAGACACCTATAATTTGTCTAAATACCTATATATATATATTTGAAGATGAAATATACATATTTTTAAAAGAAATATACATGCACTGTTTCAATTCGGTACCGGATTGGAGACTTTAACTATAATTATATATTCTTCATATTTATAGTTTTATGAACACCTTGAATTTGATAATGCAAAGCTGTATGATCAAGGCACGGAGAGAAGAATTAAGTCACGTAGTGACGGAAGCAGGATTTAATAGTAGGGTATTTTTATATTAAAATTATACTAATATGTATATATATATATATATGTATATAACAGTTTTTGTTTATTAAATTAATTCATGAAATATTGACAAATGAAAAAATTAATATTGTATTTAAATAAGAAAACATATCACTGTCACTTATATAAAAAGTGACAATATCAATTTTTTCAATTTCAATTCTTTGAACCTTTTTGGATGCTTCGAAATTAAATTTTCAGAATTTGAAATAGATAATTAACCATCATCTTCAAATTGTTTGAACTTGAATATATTTTCTTTTTCAAAAAATACATCAATTGTTAGCTTTCCAATGAGGAATAGTGATTCAGAAGTTAAAATAGATTTTAAGAGCTCATATAAACTACACTATATAAATCTAGTAAACTATATATGTCATTATGCCAACTTCGATATTGAAATAGATGGGAAAAAATTAAGATTATAAATGGGTTAGTATTTTGAATTTTGAAGTACCAATCACTAATTTGTAATAAATGAAATTTTTTTTTCCTAAATTAGACATTAAAATAGAAGGGGAAAAAATTAAGATTATAAAGGGAAAAAAATAAAAAAAAGAAGAAAAAAAGAAGAAAAAATAAAATCTAACCTTGAATAATAGAGTAAATTTCTAAACTTCTTTTAATCTTTAATTTTGATTTTTCAAACAGTTTGGATATAACCTTCACTCACCAAAGTGTTGAGTCAAAGATTAAAAAAGAGTTCAGATATAACTTACAACTTATAAGCGTGGGTGGTGGGTATTAATTTACAAAAAAGAGTTTGGATAAAATTACCTTCAATAGATGGAAAAGAAATTTGAATAGTGTCGATGCGTGCTTGAATAATGTTGTGATTCATTGATATAATGATATTCTGGATATTTATTTGAGAATCAAAAAATTTAAGAGTTACTTCCCTCGTAAGTATAGACAAAATATTACCTTAGTATAAATGGGCTAGTATTTTGATTGGGCTATTAAAATTGTTAGATTTTGGGACAAGCCACTAGGCATACTAATGTTTATAGATTTAATAAAATTAAATATTTTAAACAAAATAGTAAACATTTATAGATTTATAGTGTTATGAGTAGACATTTTATGTGTATAACTCTTTTATTTTTTAAACTCATAATAGTTGACTTAATATAATATAGAGAACTATTAATTTAAGAGGAGTCAAGTCTAATTTATACACATACTTATTATAGTAAAATTAAAACCATTATATTAAAAAAAAGAAAAAAAAAAACAAGGGGGGTTATGCCCCCCCTATTCCGTCATTAAAGTCACCTGCCATAGGGCTTGTGGCCTGATGCTAATGAGGAGGAATAGGTATACTCGCAAGTTTTAGTAAATAAAATGTAAGTCAAAATGTTACGGAGGGATACATATTACCCAACGAGAAATAATGGAGAACCTTCAGAACGAATTCCAGCATAATCAACGTCGTCTTGTGGACATGGAGGGCCAAATGAAAAAGCAACAAGAGTTTATTCGGAGACTACTTCAGCAATTTAGTTCGCTTTCTACCGTACTAGTTCAAAGTGCGGATTTAACGACCGTTAAAAACCATCGTTAAAAGATTAAACAATAGTTTCACAAACCGTCGTCTAATCGTGAGTCATTAAATGTATCTACAATTTAACGACAGTTAAAAAGCATCGTCATATATAAATATTTGATGTCGGGTTCAAGCAAAACCGTCGTTTAAAATGGTCTCAAAATGCTAATATATGCATTTATGGACTACATTAGATGATGATTTTGGTGAAAACTGTCGTAAAAAATTAACATATAATGATAGTTTCTAAGTAAATCGTCGTTTAATATGCAACCCGCACCAAAAAAATTGGTACTCTTTTATTATTTTTTCCATGGGTTGGCCTATTCGTCCTGTGTTTTATCAGTATTTTGGCCACAATCAACACAACTAAAAAAAAACATAAACAAATATTACATTTTTAATTCAAAATATATACAATAAGCTATACATGTCTTTTTACAAAATGCGCCCATTCATGTATAACTTCTACCAAATGGGCATTAGTATATCCTTCTATGTTTTTTAGTTCATTAAAACCGACTTGCATTATATCGCGCATATACTGTAAGACAAAAAAGTCGCATTCTTTGATCCCCTTGTGTGTCAGAAATTTCTGAAAATTAATAAAATATTTCAATATTTCATTTAGATATTCCTTAAATTTGAGTAATTTAGTTAACGAAATTATAAATACTTACCTTTGGATGAAGAAATCTTGTTAACCCACCCTTATATTGTTCAAACTCACACCTTGTGTTAGCCTTCCAACCACGTAATGCACTAATGCATTATGAAACAATATCAATTAAAAGAGAGAAATAATTTAAATTAGTTGTTCCTAATGTCATAAAGAATGCTAAACTTACAGAGCAATCATTTTTCTAAAGTCTTTGTGTACTTCAGCCTGGGCGGATCCAACCACACGACCTTATCTTGTGGGGGAGAAGTCATTCAGCACGGATGGATCCAACTACACAACCTTATCTTGTGGGGGAGAAGTCATGGTCAACATCTAATGCCCTCCTCTATTATATAGCACTAAGAAATTGCGTTGGTTGACAAAAATGTACAAATGACCCTTGCCCGTTTCTTTATTGCAATCTCCGCCTGGCCTGGAATGTAGGACGCGGGCATTGGGAACATGAAATCCCAATGTCCTAGAACATTTTTCTGATTACACACATGCCACAAATGACTACATCAAAAATGACAAAGCTAGTTATACATTAATAATAAATAATAATTGATTGCGAAAAAGTATTAAGGATAGTTATATTACCACATACAAGCCATAATACACCTAATACTAAGTTCTTGGTAGGTGGCCATCCATTCGATATCCTCGGCAGTAATGAAGATCTGCGTATTCTGACTTGAGTCATATCAAATGGAAGGGGAATCTAAATCATTCCACCGATGCCCATATTTCGGCGCATATGAATCATTAAGTCTTACATTTTAGTGGGTAATCCTTGCAACTGGTCAGGAAATGGTTGTGTTACTTTTTTTTTAACTTGTGTCGTTTTTAATCACCGGTGGTTGCTTGTGTCGTTTTTAACTTTTTTTTTGTTTTTCAACTTTTTTCCTTGTCGACTCGGGGGGATTATTCACAAGTTCTTTTCTGGTCGATCTCTGCTAACTTTACTCAACAACCCGAGTTCAATGAAAGACATGGGCCATGCAACAAATCCTCTGATTGCGTCGCCCACATTCATGCTATTAATGTAGGGACATGTAGATGCACGTCCATCACATAAGGTACTTGAATAGAAACACGTATATTTCCATCCCCAAATGCGATATTGTGGACAACATCGGTTGGGGCGACTATCCATCCATGCCCTTTCCGTCACAACAACTAAGAAATTGTTAAGGCACTTTGTCGGGGATAGAAGAATACAACGACTACTATCACCAAGGCCTAATGAGGGGGCTCTACCGGTGGCATAGTATTATGGACTGTACAACTCTCTTTAGCACTACGTCATTAATCCACCGTTGGAGTTCCGATTCCCTCTCCTATAGGTGCCGGAGTATGGCCTTGGGATGAGTTATGTTGGGATGAGTTATGTTGTGCTTCCCATTTGGTCTCCATCGCTTCCACCCTCTTACACAACATAGATACTCTTTATCCCTTCTCGATCTATTGGTGCTATGAAAATACGTTGACTTCTTCACAAATTGGGATTGCCCACGAACACGTTCTGAATGTTCTGGGTTTCCTAATGATATTGTGTAACGCCCCCTTATGGACGTCACAAGATTCGTTACTTGCATCATTAATTTTAATAGAAATAGAAAATAAACTCAAATATATATATATATATATATAAATGTATATCCCAGGAAAATAACGTAATAATTTTTTTTAAATCAAAAGCGAACCGTTTTCCATAAACGACGATCTCAAAAGTCCAAAGAACAACCATCTAATCAGATAAAGTGTGTGAAGAAAGCATAAATTAAGCATCATCTGTGGCGTCTTTAAACTCAAAAAACGAGAAGTTTAGCAATAACTAAAGTCTCAAAAATCAAAAGTACGGAATGTAATTAAATAAAGGTTCTTATAAATTAAACATCATCTGTCGTTCCTTGCGCACACGCTCGTTCTCACCGTCCATCCTAAAGAGCCTGCTTCTTACCTTTATTTGCAACATGATATAATTCTTAACTAAGCAAAAGCTTAGTAAGTACACTTACTTATCTCACAAAACATAATTTTAGTATTCAATAAAAACGTAACATAATCATTATCATAGTAGTACCGAGGCACACATTTATATATAATATATATTTTCTTTAAATTTTCACATTAATACATTGTTCATTTTATCTCTGAGGACCCAAGCATTGAACCGTTAATATTGTTGACGCCCTGTCATGAGAGGAGTGAGATAGTTAATCCTAAACTAAACATGACAAGTCCACCTAGCGGGACAAACATAATACGTCCACCTTGCGGCACAGTCCACCTAGCAGGACAAATATAAACATAGAGTGTGCAACACTTCATTAAGTGATACATATATAGATAATTAAGTTTTCTTTAAAACTTGTCATTAACAATAATATCATAATTATGAAAACAACCTTATGAAATTCATTGTAAAAAGGTCTTGAAAGAAGAACATATTTTTCATAAACCTTTAATCATAAAATATTCTTTAACATTTTCATAACATTTATTATATTGAGAATGTACTTATTTGATTCGCTAGCTTACTTAACCATTTTGTTGTATAAGGTGACGGATGCCCTCAATTCACAACGTGCTCTTCCTCTTCGGTGTTAATGTCAAATCATTCCATAACAACTTTAGAAATCAATATTCATATCATTGAGACATTGAATCATAGCGTAACTCATCTCATATCATCATTACATAATTATACAATCATCATAGCACCACATTTATTCACATGAAATCATGATTCATAAATCAGAAAACTTTGACCCCTACTCACTTAGAGAATTATAATTCAATTTACATGAATGCTTTCTGGTTAAAACTTTGAGAGCGTGAAATTAAATATAATAGCATAAGCATAAATTTTATCTCAATTAAAAACTACAGGGAACGATGATTTTCTAATTTCTAAATTATGTCAATTAAATCAGCCAGACACCAAAGTTCGCAAAGCAAATCATGGTCAACGAATTTTAATTGAAAACATAGATATGATCAGAAGCTGAAATTCCGTATACTCCTGATCAACATATTCCTAATGATCTGAAAATTTTTATAGAATAAAATAGTCTCATTTAGCATATAAAACAGATTTTACAATACATGTTACAAAATCTGTCAGCATGCATAAACCAGTGAACAGTCTCTAATCTAAAATCCATAATAATTAAAATGTGCTTAGTAAAATTCTGTAAAACTTATTAGACAATTATACAGTATAAATACATGACATATCTAAAAATTGTAGTAAAACAAAATCACATCAATCCTCTACACCTTCTGAAAATTGGAGATCACATGATTTACGGATTCTAGAGACCTTATCCAACCTTGAATCGAAATTCATTATTAAATTATTGGTAATCCATAAAACCCTAAAATTTTTACATAATGTTAATATCATAGAATTAAACATATTCAAAATTTAAATTCATTAAAAACATGTTTATAACATATAATTAAAATTCATCGACCAAAACCAAACCTTAGAATTCTCCTTAATACTATTCTACGAATATCACATATAATTTATGAATGTTTTCTATCATTAAAATATAAAATTCTTACCTTGAATCCTTTGGAATTCCCTAAACAAATACGATGGCTCGAACGTAAAAATTCCCGAAAGAATTCCTGTAAAGTGGCGTGAAAGAGAGGATGGTGAGAGCGATGGAGTCTCACTTTAAAATTCTTTAAATGATGGTGGTAGGACATAAATGTCTATTAATAGGAGAGAGAAGCAGAATAGTCATCGAGAATAAGAGAAAGCGAGACTTTAAAATGGGGCTTTAGAATGCTTTACATATATATAGAACCCCTAAGTCTAAATCATTTATACCATTTTTATTTAAACAGTATTGAAAATTTCGTATGAAACCATGTTAGAATTGACAAATTTAGACTACCAAGTAAATATAAACAATAATAATAATTAGTGAATAAAACCGGTTTTTTATCGTCGGATGAAAAGGATTAGGTCCCGTTCATTTCGTTGATTCGAGTTTAGAATTCGAGTTTTGTTACAGTAAAAAAACTCTAAGAAACAGTCACATTTAACTTTTTTACTACAATAAAAAGTTATCACACAACATCACATCTCAACTCGAATTAAAAACTTCAATTAGCGAACTGGACGGATCTTTAGATAGTTCATTTTCTCTCTCTCCCTTTCTCTCTCTTTTTTCTCAAGCGGGTCCCACCACTCATTCTCTTTCTTTCTCTCTTTCCTAGGCAGCGTTCTCTCTCTTTTCCCAAGCGGACCACCACTCCCCACTTCCTCTCTCTCTTTCCTATGTAGAGCTCTCTCTTTCTCGGCGAAAAAGCAGCGCCAAGAAAAAATAAAAAGACGAAAGCGCCCAAACAAAAAACAATGAAGAAATAAGAAATCAAGGGCAAAACAGTAAAAACAAAAGTCAGGGAACCCACACAGAAATTTCTCAAAATTGAGGTAAAAAAAACACGAGCACTATTCAAAAAACAATAAACCGGTGCCTTCCATAGTATATAGTATAATATATATAAATAGTATTATAATATATGTATTATAATATTATATTATATATAAAATTATATATAAATAAAAATCATTATACATATATATTAAATAAATAATTAAATAAACAAAGAACTCAAGGACAATAATAACAAATAACTCACAGAAATAAAATTATGAGACTTATAGAATTAATAATAATTTTGGGCACTTAAAAATCCGACATAATTTAAACAACATAATATGTCATAATCGTATCACAAATTGTACGGACATAAGTTAAATTCTATTTTAACATATAATTTTAACATGAACACTTCGAGCACATTGATTCCATGTGGCCATCACCTACAACATAACTAGATAGAAAGGTTAGTTTACTTAATTTAAATATCATAAAATCCAATTATCATCAAACGAGACCATCAAATTCCTCATTAATCCGTTAAAGAAAAAGGCGGACGTCACATATTGTCAACACATCATATGTCCCCAGAGATTGAAACTTTTTTTAGGCTCTTCTTTGACATATTGATCCTACAAAATAAAAAACAAAAAAATTATCATCATCTACAAAAATCATATGAGAGATCCATCAAATATTAAAAAGAAAATGAATAACTCACCATTAATTTGCCTATTTCTTTACATTTCAGAAATTTGTAAGTTCAATTAGATTTTTTACATTTGAATTGCCATAAAATGGCTCGATTGGACTTTACAGTAGTGTTGTTTATTCGCATCTATATTCAATTATAAAGTCAATTAAAGATTGTAACACAAACAAACAATAAATAATATTACTACAAAAAAAAGTAATTTGCAACTTACATAATCTTCCTCTGCTTTTCTATATCCACCATGAGCATTTCCATGCGGTTATTTGTATGATGCTCTTCTCTTAGAGGTTTCTTGAGAAACGGCTTGTCGAACCTGACTAAGTATGTACTCAACAAACTTTCTCCATTGCTCCGAAGTGATTAAAGGGTAGTTTCTAACCACTTTCTTTAGGAGTTCAAAGATTGGGGACATCCTTGAACGGTTTTACAAACAGTGTGAATAGGTTGCTCCTAATATCCCGAGCCATCTTCCCAACACATGTAAGCTTATAGTTCTTCTCTAATTTCTTCGTCTGGGCAGTGAAAATTTGTGATTTTGCAAGGATTCTTTGTTGGGGAAATTGATGTTGTAATCTAGTTGGGTGTCATGGTTTTTCCAATTATAGTTCTTCTCTGAGGACATTGGGGGCTTCCCATAACTAAAGGAAGTTTTTTGCTATCTGGCCATTGGGAAGAAGGAAAAAAAAATTTTTAATGTTTCATTCTCAGGGTTCTTCAAAACAAACTTGTAGTCTTCTTGTAGTCACTTGTGGGAAAGTCTCTGAATCCAAATGTAAAAAGGATGTGCCAGAGAATCAGCCGCTGTATCCCTTCCCGGAGTTGGTCTCTTTAGGCCGTTTGGAGGTGAAAATTTCAGTTTCTTATGATTCTTTTTATTGCATTTGAATATATATACATACATATATATATATATATATATAATATTGTGATATATAGTTGTTCTTAGATTAGAAGGTTAATGAAAATCTTGTATTCACATCAGTTTGTTTGGGATATTGCATTAAGTTAGTTGCTGCTTATAATGCAGGTTCAAACTCTGACCAGCCCAAGCAAAGAGGAGTTCTCTAAACTCCTTGAATCATATAAGCCAAATCTTGTATACTTGCAAGGAGAACAGCTTGGGAATGATGAGGTTGGGCCTCTAGTTTGGGGAGATGTCGACCCCTTGAATCGGTGTCTGAGCTCTTTGGCACTACACTGCCTACCACGGTGTGTAAATATCTCTTTTGTGCTTGTAAAGTTCATTTTGCATTGCTGCATACATGGCCTGTTCTCTTTTGCAAATGATGATTGTCTGCACTTTTTGTTATCTTTATTTTCGGAATGCCTATTTCTACAAATCCACTTTGGTCTTCAAGACAAGGCTTCAGGTTTGTCTTTAAATAATTCTTGTTTGTCTTGGTAAATCTATATCTATGATGTTCAATGAAATGATGCTTATAGTTTGCCTAATGTTTATCATCCTAACCTGCGTTTGTCTATCTTGTTTGTGAGATGTTGATCTATTTGTGCTTATGGATTTGACGTTCTTACCTTTCACTAGTTGCCTAAAAACTCTCTCCTTTCTCGCTAACTTGTGAGATGTTGATCTATTTGTGCTATGGATTTGACGTTCTTACCTTTCACTAGTTGCCTAAAAACTCTCTCCTTTCTCGCTAACTTGAACAATGTCTTCAGTACTTTGGGATGAAGGCTCTCCAAAGTCTAAGCTAGATAGGAAAGCTGTGAGTTGCTTAGAAAATGGGTCTTTTACAGCCATGCCACTCTCCTCCAACGGCCTCCGCGAAGATAGGGCCATCAACATTCATTATACCTCCAACACGCCTGGTTGGTTATCATTTATTCATGCTCTTGGAGCTATCTGAGTCATCAGAGCTGTCTGAAGCATCAATTCTCTTCAGAGTTGGAGCATTTTTTGACGATGGATCAATTTGTTAGGGCACTTTGTTTAGCTAGATATTTTGGAACGCGTTGATACTCTACTAGCTAATTTGTTGGTTTTTAGATTTATGATGCCTGTGTTGTGGATTAACTATTGGTATGATGCTTTATATTATGTACACAGTTGCTAACTTGAAAATAGTGATAGAGTTGACGATATATAAATTGTATTGAATGTTTTATTTTGGACGTTTCATTTATCCGGTGTTGTTAAATTTGATATTACATGTTGTATCACCAAAACGAAACAATTACAAATTATAATATATATATATATATATATAATTTACTATAGCGTCTGAAGTAGCGATTATAAAACGCTACGAAATTAATAACTTTAATAACGCCTACTGACTTAGTGCTCTACAAAACACTATAGATATAATTTCACAATGTTTTTTCACAGCTGTAAAAAGGGATATTTGTTGTAGTGAAGTCATTAAATTAATATATAAATTACAAGAAAATAAAAATAACATAAAGCGTAAATATTCATACAATGGACGTAACATCTATATGTATCATATTTCAAACATTATTGTTCAACGATGACTCCACAAAAGCATGTAAGATTATATCTCAGCTAGCGTTTATGTAAAATTATGTGAGCACCATATTGTGGTTGGAGAGTTAAAATAGTTAAAGGAGCATGAGCATAGGAAGGTGAAAGCTCAAACGTGAAGCGTTGTAGAATCAAAGCCAACGCCATTTTTGCTTCCACCATGGCAAAGTTTTGACCAACGCAAATCCGAGGCCCCCAACCGAAGGGAAAGAACGAAACTTGGCCCTTCGTCACCTTCGACATGCCTTCTGCGAATCTCTCGGGTTTAAAGTCCTTTGCATCTTCTCCCCAAAGCTCAGTGTCACGGTGAACAAGAATGGTGGGAATGGACACTTCTACTCCAGCTGGTAATGACAAGTTTCCCAGCTGTGTTTTCTTTTCAACTTTCCGGGTAAATAAAATTAAAGGTGGGTATAACCTTAGAACTTCATAGAAAATCATGGTAACCTGCATGCAACAATGTCCGAAAGATAATGAATTGAATATAAAAATAATTTTTGTACTGCATGATATTTATATGGTCTTCTAGTGAAGCAAAATAAACCAAGCGGAATTTGTATTCTTATATGAACATGCATTTATTTGTTACTCGTAAACTCAGTTAAAAAAAAAAAATTTAAGTACCTGTATGTATGTGAAATTTTTATCAAACAAAAAACAAAGAAAAATAGGAAAAACGAAAGTTGAGTTAAATGATTTATGAAGATTATAAATGGACCGGCAAATCTATATATATTCACCGGTGCAATGTCAAATTAATGTGTTAAGGGTAAATTTTAACATTTTAAGTAGGAAAATTATTCTCTAATACAATGCTATTCTTGGTACTAAATTTTCCACTAAGTATATGGCTTTCATTCATTTAGTTGTTATAAGGTTGACTTTTAAAATTATTTTAACTTTAAGAGTTTATGAAAAATAATAAATCTAACTATTGAAATAGCATTATGCACTAGAGTATAAATTAAAATAACACATCGAATTAATACGTCACTTTCACAGTTTTAATGCATGTGAAATATAACTTTGACATTAGCATTCAGATTAAAAATAGTCTAACACAATGATCTTAGTTAGCTGTAGGGCATTAATATATGCAAGGATTAAGTAAACATTATATTTTATAAGTGTTTTTTTTTTTTAATCAACATGCTTGAGCTGCAAAATCAATTAAAGAACAAAAGGTAGATGGACAATTTAGTCGTAGCAAACAAAAAAACTTACGACTTTTAACTGCGTTAGCCCATCAAAACCTGGTTTGTTATTACCAAAGATTTGCAAAACCTCTTCTCTTGCACGATCTTGCCAACTGGGAAACCTACTTAATAATACCATTGTCCAAACCAACAATGTTGAGGTGGTCTCCTGCCCAGCTATGTAAAACAACTTGCATTCCTCAATTACATCTCTAATACTAATTCCCATATTCTTGTTGTTCCCATGTTCCTGAATTTCTTTAAGATTTGATTCCATAAGTATCCCCAACAAGTCATCATTTGGTGCTTCACCTGCTCTCATTGCTCCCTCTCTTTTATGAATTATATTCTTCACTAAAGCTTCTATTTCGTTGTAGATTTTTTTCATCCTCCTATTCAACTTAGTTGGTACAAATCTGCATACACATACCAGTCAGTTATAACTTAAAACATTTTATGTCCAAGAACGTGTTAAACAAACACACACACACAAATATATATGGTTTGATATAGGAAAAATTGCTTTGTAGGTGCGAACGAAGGTGGGATGTGCCGAGCTTCTCCGACAATAGTCAAGGACGGATGCAGGGGGGCCAGTGGGGGCATGTGCCCCCTTGAGAAAATTAAAAAGAATTATATGTATACTGATTTTTATGTATTATATAAGTATGCCCCTAGTAATTTTAGCAATCAGTATACTTGTTCCTATTTTAAATGTCATTTTGGTTTTATACAACATCATTTTGTCCTATTACATACTACTTACTGTCACTATTTTTTCTTTTTTCCCCTCAAACTAAGTTTCGCCACTCTTTTTCACTGACGTTTGGTATTCCTTTTAGTTTTTCATTCCTGACTCTTTTATTTTATATTTGTTTTTCTTCTCTCTCATGTTGCTTTTCTTTTCTCCATTACACGAGTCCTCACTCTTCACGAGCCTCCATGCACAGTAACACAATAGTGACAAACCATTTTGGCTATTTTCCTCCCACTAAAGTCAAAATGTGTACTGGTGCACATGCCTAGGGCATTGAATTTGCAAGCTTTCTTACAAGTTTATTTGCTAGTGCAAGTTTGCAATGATAAATTATTGTCCTGTAAAATATGCAATTTAATAATTTCATAGAATGTTGTAAGTTATTTTAATGGAAAATGTCTTAACGTGTGCCCCCACTAAATTCAATTCCTAGGTCTGTCACTAATATAAGTTACCTTTCTCCATTTACTTTATATCTATATAGTGTGTGTGTGCATGCATAAATATATATTTATATATAGTCTCAAATATGGCACCCTGACCAAATCCAGTTTCGTTTACCATTGCAATATCATTTCTAGGTTCGTGTACGTAACACTCAATATGATTAAGTATAACACTCAAATCTACCATTGATGGACTATATTTATTAAGTGCTGCTATAACAAAACAAATTGAGTATTACATGAACGTATTGATGATGTTACAGAAAAATTTTACGAGGACCTGATTGGAGACATTTTCTATTTATAAATATGCTATAAAGAAAAATATAATATAGCCATTATAAAATTAATAATTTAAACTTACCTCCATCCTGGAATGTAAACAGTTTGTAGGGATTTGATAGCAAGTTCCCCTTGCTCTTTCTGGAGCTGAAATATTCTTCTGCCTTCTTCATAACTACTCCCAAATGCTGTTCGAGAAATTACATCACCAGTCATATTTTGAAGATAAGACCACACATCTAACTCGCAGCTTCCCTCACTGTTTAACAGCCTCTCCCATTTATTCAACATCTCACTGCAGCTTAGATAAAATGCCGGTACTAAACGCTATATACAGGAAAACCAAATAAAATGTGAATATTGCATTGAATCATGTATATGTGCATGCGTTTCTGTGTTTTTAATATAATTACAATATTATAAAACATATTATAATATTACATAAGAAATAATAATTATATTGCAGTTGTAATATAATTAAAAATTACAACTATATTATATTATATTATATTATATTATATATTATAATTAATATATTATATAACCATAACCTGTGTAATACACTATAATAGATAATAATTTTTTTATAATATTAGAGTTATTAATATAATTATGATATTATTTATTACAATATTACAATTACATTATATTATTATATTATATTATATTATATTACGAGTTTGAATTTTAGATTGGGAAGATTGTAAATTTTAAATTTCATTAGGAGTATTATGAGTATTATGAAAGTTTTATTAATTGTACTATATTGATTCCCGCACAATTTAAAAGTTAAAGTTGTCTTTGAGCTTTTTCTAATTTTGGCTGTAGATTTTTTAAAAATTCTTCAAAAAAACACTTTTAAAGAGATTTACTAAATACTAAAATCAATTTTTACTACAAGCATAAGCTGATTTTAAGCACGAAAAGCAATATCAAACGCAACCTATATCTATAGCCCCTTGAACTCTACATTTTTTTTTTTTTTTGCTCAATGCTCTTTATGTTAATTTTTCTTCAAATTTATGACAGAAATTGCTGAAACACATCACATGTCACCAATAGTTGTTGGTAAAAAAAAACAAAAAACAAAAAAAAAAAAAAAAAAAAAAAACCAAAAAAAAAAAAAATCAAGATCTTTAAATGCAAGTTTTTTTTTTTTTTTTTTTTTTTTTGTTTAAGTATACTAAATATCTTTTCAGCAAAGAAAAAAAAAACGTAGTATATAATAGCACCTTTAATTTCTCCATGTGAAATGCTGGGTTGATAATTTTCCGATGTCTTGTCCACTTTTCACCCTCGTATGTGGCAACACCGGTGGCTAGCAGTTTCACGAGTGGGATACTTTGGGGCTTTGGGAAATCACCAAGTTTGTTGAAGATATCCTTTATATATTCCGGGTTCGTGATGCTCACCCTTGGCGTGGGACCAATCCACATAAAAGAATCTTTTCCTGTTTTTTTTTTTTTTTTTTGGGCAAAAATGAAAACTCAAATAGTTCAAGTATCCATAGTCAAATTCATACAATTTAAACGACTGCAACATACAATCTATTTTCAGTTTTTTTTTTTTTTTTTTTTTTTTTTACGACTATACGATAATTTTTTCATAAATGATCATGAGATAGGACGGTTGAAATTGCGATCCGGGGGCAAAACCACCCACTAAATAAGCTAGAAGAGCACAAACCAACTGTACCTCTAATGCATGATGGTTTTTTTTTAGTTTATGTGGTGTTTCTTCATTTTTAGGAATATCAGTTTCTCTACTTATCAACCATCAGATTTATGTTAAATCTTGTCAAAAGTTAAATCAAATTAAAAAAGTAATATAGATCCGACGGCTAATAAGTAGAGAATACCGGTGTTCTAAAAAAAAAAAAAACACCAGAGAAATTCTCATTTTTTTAAGAGTTTCTCAAGTGTTTTCTCTTTTTTAGAAACACTGTGTTCTCTGCTTATTAACCGTTAGATCTATATTAAATCTAATTAAAAGTCAAATCAGATTAAAAAAGTAATGCAGATCCAATGACTGCTAAGCAAGTAATATTGGTGTTTCTAAAAGTACAGAAAACACCAAAAAAATTTCCTTTTTTTCTGACTAAAAACAAAAAGCAGTGTGTAAACGGTAAATAGCCCTCTTATTATTTATAATGATGAATTGTATTACTTATTTATCAAGAAACCAACTTGAGACTTCGAAAATTATTTGCGTAATTAAGAGAAGGCAAATTCTAGTATTGTCCTAGTGGTCAACACTTTAGTCTTGACATAAAAAATGCTTAACGAAAGAAAAACTAATAAAGAAATTCTAAATATGGGCAATGGACAGAATGAATTTTGGGTTGTATTTTTTGTTATTTTTTATTTTATTTTATAATTTTCATTTCTTTTTTAATGCTTTTGAAAAAGTATTTTGGATGTTTTTTACTTCAAAATCCAGTGATAACCAATAATAGGTATGGATTTCGGTATTAAGTAATGTAATATGATACTATAAAAATGTAGACGGATAAAATACATGATATACATTTTGACAAAAAGCAAAATAGGGGGCATAAATTAATGTAAATAACCCATAATAAGAACCGATATAGAATGTGAAAAATTAAATACTGCTCAGGGCATGATAGGAAATCGCATGAAATCCACGTAAATTTCATAATAATTTGCATGTACACCAGTCCTGGCATGTCACAACATGCTAGCATTTTTTAGTTGTGTTAGTGGATTAGTAGATAGTACCGGAGAGATATATGACATACTTGTGCGATAAGGAATATCTTTTATAAGTATATGTCTTCTCGAATATAAGATGAATGATCATATTATAATATTAAATTATATACACATATATAATAGACTCTAACAAAGTTTTACCATTCATTTTCACTTACGTACGTTATACACATATCTCGTTTGGTCCGCCTAATTTTTTCGTCTAGTCCGCCTTTCTTTAGTGATACAATACTGTAGTTAGCACAACCACAAATGTCCTGAAGGCCATACGCATGTATGGGTGACACTTGTCATTGTATATCAATATGAAAATGCTGGTGGACCCACATGGCCGTCTGTTGCGGATTTGTCCCCGTTTGGTAGCATTTCTCTATCGATTTCAATAATCGATATATATATATATATATACACGGAAATATCAGCATTTAAATTTTATAAAAATATTGATATCGGTAAAAATTAACGTAAAAAAATAAAAATTCATGTCAATATATTTTATGTTCAAGTGAGACTTTTAGAACCATAAAATAGATATAATACCTTAGTTAGATGACTCTCAATTAAAACACGAATTATTTAATAAATATACATAATAAAATGTGATTATAATATTATAAATATTAAGTACATGTTCACAAATTAAATATAAACTAAAAAAAAGGCTAAGTTTAGATAAAAACAAAAAAGTAAGAGGAACATAACTTTCAATTTTTGAAAAGTAAACTGAAAGAGTATATATAAAGTTATAGAAATTTTTGTAAAATTATTAAGATGTCCGTCATTTAACACAACATTTTTCTCATAAATAAATATTTATGTAAAAATATCAATATTTAAGGAAACTTTTATAGAAATTTCATAATATTCTGGGAAAAAAAATACTATACACACCATTTCCACACCGTTACTTTTAAAATATGAAAATTTCGTTAAAAATGTCGATTTTTTCATCCTGCTTGCGTGTAAAAACACATACGGAACTACAAAATTAATTGATGAGAAACGCAGAGATAAACAAAAAGTAAAGAGGAAAAAATAAACGCATACAGTTCACGGGGATTACCATAATTGTTGACGGTGTGAAGACCGAAGGGGAAAATGCGAGCGGTTATATCTTCAGAGAGATTGATGGGTTTGGAACTCGCTTCCTTTATCATCAAAGAGCTCTCTTTCAAGTCTCCCGACCAAAGCCGATAAGAATTGCCCTTAAGGCCCTGTTTTCTTAGGCAGTTTTCTAGCCTCTTTGGCCTCAACCAAACCCAGTTCAGAACTCTCCATGCCCATGTCGTTATTAAGAGAATAGCAAACACAACACTAGAGAGTTTAAGAAACGACACTTCCATTTTCCACAGATATTGTTGGCAGAGAGAGAGAGAGAGAGAGAGAGATAATAAGTTGTGGTTTTGATATGTGATTCTGAGAGGATTATTAATGTTTGTGGAGGAGAAAAGCGAGAGTCAGAAGACCTTTGATAGTCGTCTAGGAGTAAACGGAAGAGAATATTGACCCGGCAAAAAATAAAATAAAAAACAAAACATAAGGCGGAGAGAGAAAGGGAAAAAGAACCACTGCTTTTCATACTAGACGTGCGCATGCTATCTTCGTGACATGTAATAGTCGCTTGTGATTAATAATTCGGGTGTATATATGTTGCAGTTTTTTTTTTTTTTTTTTTTTTGATGGGAATCTGAAGTTGAAGAAGGACG